>NW_027189357.1:227500-240000 GCF_040958095.1 Procambarus clarkii
AACCTAACCCATACTAACCTAACATAACCTAACCTAACCTAACCTAAGCTAACCTAACCCAACCTAACCTAACCTAACCAAACCTAGCCTAACCTAACCTAACCTAACCCAACCTAACCTAACCCAACCTAATCTTACCTAACCTAACCTAACCTAACCTAACCTAACCTAACCTAACCTAACCTAACCTAACCTAACCTAACCTAACCTAACCCAACCAAACCTAACCTAACCCAACCTAGCCTAACCTAACCTAACCTAACCCAACCTAACCTAACCTAACCTAACCTAACCTAACCTAACCTAACCTAACCTAACCTAACCTAACCTAACCTAACCTAACCTAACTTAACCTAACCTAACCTAACCCAACCTAACCTAACCTAACCTAACCCAACCTAACCTAACCTAACCTAACCTAACCTAACCTAACCTAACCTAACCTAACCTAACCCAACCTAACCTAACCTAACCTAACCTAACCTAACCTAACCTAACTGAACCTAACCTAACCTAACCCATACTAACCTAACTTAACCTAACCTAACCTAACCTAACCTAACCTAACCTAACTGAACCTAACCTAACATAACCATACTAACCTAAACTTAAACTAACCTAACCTAACCTAACCTAACCTAACCTAACCTAACCTAACCTAACCTAAACTAACCTAACCTAACCTAACCTAACCTAACCTAACCTAACCTAACCTAACCTAACCTAACCCAACCTAACCTAACCTAACCTAACCTAACCTAACTAACCTAACCTAACCTAACCTAACCTAACCTAACCTAACCTAAACCTAACCTAACCTAACCTAACCCAACCTAACCTAATCTAACCCAACCTAGCCTAACCTAAACTAACCTAACCCAACCTAACCTAACCTAACCTAACCTAACCTAACCTAACCCAACCTAACCTAACCTAACCTAACCTAACCTAACCTACCTAACCTAACCAACCTAACCTAACCTAACCTAACCTAACCTAACCTAACCTAACCTAACCCTACCCCAAACTAACCCAAACTAACCTAACCTATCCGATCCCAACCTAACATAACCTAACATAACCTAACCTAACCTAACCTACCCTAACCCAAACTAACCCAAACTAACCTAACCTAACCTAACCTAACCTAACCTAACCTAACCTAACCTAACCTAACCTAACCCAACCTAACCTAACCTACCCTAACCCAAACTAACCCAAACTAACCTAATCTAACCGAACCCAACCTAACCTAACCTAACCTAACCTAACCTAACCCAACCTAACCTAACCTAACCTAACCTAACCTAACCTAACCTAACCTAACCAAACCTCACCTAACCTAACCTAACCTAACCTAACCTAACCTAACCTAACCTAACCTAACCTAACCTAACCTGACCTGACCTAACCTAACCTAACCTAACCTAACCTAACCTAACCTAACCTAACCAAACCTCACCTAACCTAACCTAACCTAATCTAACCTAACCTAACCTAAACTAACCTAACCTAACCTAACCTAACCTAACCTAACCTAACCTAACCTAACCTAACCTAACCTAACCTAACCCAACCTAACCTAACCTACCCTAACCCAAACTAACCCAAACTCACCTAACCTAACCTAACCTAACCTAACCTAACCTAACCTAACCTAACCCAACCTAACCTAACCTAACCTAACCTAACCTAACCTAACCTAACCTAACCTAACCTAACCCAACCTAACCTAATCTAACCCAACCTAGCCTAACCTAAACTAACCTAACCCAACCTAACCTAACCTAACCTAACCTAACCTAACCTAACCTAACCCAACCTAACCTAACCTAACCTAACCTAACCTAACCTAACCTAACCTAACCTAACCCAACCTAACCTAACCTAACCTAACCTAACCTAACCCTAACCTACCTACCCTAACCCAAACTAACCCAAACTAACCTAACCTAACCTAACCTAACCTAACCTAACCTAACCTAACCTAACCTAACCTAACCTAACCTAACCTAACCTAACCCAACCTAACCTAACCTACCCTAACGCAAACTAACCCAAACTAACCTAACCTAACCGAACCCAACCTAACCTAACCTAACCTAACCTAACCTAACCCAACCTAACCTAACCTAACCTAACCTAACCTAACCTAACCTAACCTAACCAAACCTCACCTAACCTAACCTAACCTAACCTAACCTAACCTAACCTAACCTAACCTAACCTAACCCAACCTAACCTAACCTACCCTAACCCAAACTAACCCAAACTAACCTAACCTAACCGAACCCAACCTAACCTAACCTAACCTAACCTAACCCAACCTAACCTAACCTAACCTAACCTAACCTAACCTAACCTAACCTAACTGAACCTAACCTAACCTAACCCATACTAACCTAACTTAACCTAACCTAACCTAACGTAACCTAACCTAACCTAACCTAACCTAAACTAACCTAACCTAACCTAACCTAACCTAACCTAACCTAACCTAACCCATACTAACCTAACATAACCTAACCTAACCTAACCTAACCTAACCTAACCTAAGCTAACCTAACCCAACCTAACCTAACCTAACCAAACCTAGCCTAACCTAACCTAACCTAACCCAACCTAACCTAACCCAACCTAATCTTACCTAACCTAACCTAACCTAACCTAACCTAACCTAACCTAACCTAACCTTACCTAACCCAACCTAACCTAACCTAACCTAACCTAACCTAACCTAAACTAACCTAACCTAACCTAACCTAACCTAACCTAACCTAACCTAACCTAACCTAACCTAACCCAACCTAACCTAACCTAACCTAACCTAACCTAACCTAACCTAACCTAACTAACCTAACCTAACCTAACCTAACTGAACCTAACCTAACATAACCCATACTAACCTAACTTAAACTAACCTAACCTAACCTAACCTAACCTAACCTAACCTAACCTAACCTAACCTAAACTAACCTAACCTAACCTAACCTAACGTAACGTAACCTAACCTAACCTAACCTAACCCAACCTAACCTAACCCAAACTAACCTAACCTAACCGAACCCAACCTAACCTAACCTAACCTAACTAACCTAACCTAACCTAACCTAACCTAACCTAACCCAACCTAACCTAACCTAACCTAACCTAAACTAACCCAAACTAACCTAACTTAACCTAACCTAACCTAACCTAACCTAACCTAACCTAACCTAACCTAACCTAACCTAAACTAACCTAACCTAACCTAACCTAACCTAACCTAACCTAACCTAACCCAACCTAACCTAACCTAACCTAACCTAACCTAACCTAACCTAACCCAACCTAACCTAACCTAACCTCTAAACTAACCCAAACTAACCTAACTTAACCTAACCTAACCTAACCCAACCTAACCTAATCTAACCCAACCTAGCCTAACCTAAACTAACCTAACCCAACCTAACCTAACCTAACCTAACCTAACCTAACCTAACCCAACCTAACCTAACCTAACCTAACCTAACCTAACCTAACCTAACCCAACCTAACCTAACCTAACCTATCCTAACCTAACCTAACCTAACCTACCCTACCCCAAACTAACCCAAACTAAACTAACCTAACCGATCCCAACCTAACATAACCTAACCTAACCTAACCTAACCTAACCTACCCTAACCCAAACTAACCCAAACTAACCTAACCTAACCTAACCTAACCTAACCTAACCTAACCTAACCTAACCTAACCTAACCTAACCTAACCTAACCCAACCTAACCTAACCTACCCTAACCCAAACTAACCCAAACTAACCTAATCTAACCGAACCCAACCTAACCTAACCTAACCTAACCTAACCTAACCTCACCCAACCTAACCTAACCTAACACCTAACCTAACCTAACCTAACCTAACCAAACCTCACCTAACCTAACCTAACCTAACCTAACCTAACCTAACCTAACCTAACCTAACCTAACCTAACCTAACCTGACCTGACCTAACCTAACCTAACCTAACCTAACCTAACCTAACCTAACCTAACCAAACCTCACCTAACCTAACCTAACCTAACCTAACCTAACCTAACCTAAACTAACCTAACCCAACCTAACCTAACCTAACCTAACCTAACCTAACCTAACCTAACCTAACCTAACCTAACCCAACCTAACCTAACCTACCCTAACCCAAACTAACCCAAACTAACCTAACCTAACCGAACCCAACCTAACCTAACCTAACCTAACCTAACCCAACCTAACCTAACCTAACCTAACCTAACCTAACCTAACCTAACCTACCTAACTGAACCTAACCTAACCTAACCCATACTAACCTAACTTAACCTAACCTAACCTAACGTAACTAACCTAACCTAACCTAACCTCCTAACTAAACTAACCTAACCTAACCTAACCTACCTAACCTAACCTAACCAAACCAATACTAACCTAACCCATACTAACCTAACATAACCTAACCTAACCTAACCTAAGCTAACCTAACCCAACCTAACCTAACCTAACCAAACCTAGCCTAACCTAACCTAACCTAACCCAACCTAACCTAACCCAACCTAATCTTACCTAACCTAACCTAACCTAACCTAACCTAACCTAACCTAACCTAACCTTACCTAACCCAACCTAACCTAACCCAACCTAACCTAACCTAACCTAACCTAATCTAACCTAACCTAACCTAACCTAACATAACCTAACCTAACCTTACCCAACCTAACCTAACCTAACCTAATCTAACCTAACCCAACCTAACCTAACCTAACCTAACCTAACCTAACCTAACCTAACCTAACCTAGCCCAACCTAACCTAACTTAACCTAACCTAACCTAACCCAACCTAACCTAACCTAACCTAACCTAAATTTGGGCTACTTTCGCTATTTTGCAGCCCAAATTTGGACTACTTTGGCTACTTTGTAGCCCAAAACTGGGCTACTTTCGCTACTTCATAGCCCATAATTGGGCTACTTTCGCTACTTTGTAGCCCAAAATTGGCTACTTACGCTACTTTGTAGCCCAAATTTGGGCTACTTTCGCTACTTTACAGCCCAAAATATGGCTACTTTCGCTACTAGTAGCCCAAAATTGGGCTACTTTTTGCTATTACTAGCCCAAAAATTGGGCTACCTTCGCTACTAGTTGCCCAAAAATTGGGCTACTTTCGCTAGTAGTAGCACAAAATTGGGCTACTTATACAAATAAAATGGCTACTTTCGCTACTAGTAGCCCAAAATTGGGCAAACTAATCTAACCTTACCTAACCTAACCTAACCTAACCTAACCTAACCTAACCTAACCTGACCTGACCTAACCTAACCTAACCTAACCTAACCTAACCTAACCTAACCAAACCTCACCTAACCTAACTTAACCTGACCTAACCTAACCTAACCTAACCTAACCTAAGCTAACCTAACCTAACCTAACCCAACCTAACCTAACCTACCTAACCTAAACTAACCCAAACTAACTTAACTTAACCTAACCTAACCTAACCTAACCTAACCTAACCTAACCTAACTAAACTAACCTAACCTAACCTAACCTAACCTAACCTAACCTAACCTAACCTAACCTAACCCAACCTAACCTAACCTAACCTAACCTAACCTAACCTAACCTAACCTAACCTAACTGAACCTAACCTAACATAACCCATACTAACCTAACTTAAACTAACCTAACCTAACCTAACCTAACCTAACCTAACCTAACCTAACCTAACCTAACCTAAACTAACCTAACCTAACCTAACCTAACCTAACCTAACCTAACCTAACCTAACCTAACCTAACCCAACCTAACCTAACTAAAACTAACCTAACCTAACCGAACCCAACCTAACCTACCTAACCTAACCTAACCTAACCTAACTAACCTAACCTAACCCAACCTAACCTAACCTAACCTAACCTAACCTAACCTAACCTAACCTAACCTAACCCAACCTAACCTAACCTAACCTAACCTAAACTAACCCAAACTAACCTAACTTAACCTAACCTAACCTAACCTAACCTAACCTAACCTAACCTAACCTAACCTAACCTAAACTAACCTAACCTAACCTAACCTAACCTAACCTAACCTAACCTAACCTAACCTAACCCAACCTAACCTAACCTAACCTAACCTAACCTAACCTAACCTAACTGAACCTAACCTAACATAACCCATACTAACCTAACTTAAACTAACCTAACCTAACCTAACCTAACCTAACCTAACCTAACCTAACCTAACCTAAACTAACCTAACCTAACCTAACCTAACGTAACCTAACCTAACCTAACCTAACCTAACCCAACCTAACCTAACCCAAACTAACCTAACCTAACCGAACCCACCTAACCTAACCTAACCTAACCTAACCTAACCTAACCTAACCTAACCAACCTCACCTAACCTAACTTAACCTGACCTAACCTAACCTAACCTAACCTAACCTAACCTAACCTAACCTAACCCAACCTAACCTAACCTAACCTAACCTAAACTAACCCAAACTAACTTAACTTAACCTAACCTAACCTAACCTAACCTAACCTAACCTAACCTAACCTAACCTAAACTAACCTAACCTAACCTAACCTAACCTAACCTAACCTAACCTAACCTAACCTAACCTAACCCAACCTAACCTAACCTAACCTAACCTAACCTAACCTACCTAACTAACCTAACCTAACTGAACCTAACCTAACATAACCCATACTAACCTAACTTAAACTAACCTAACCTAACCTAACCTAACCTAACCTAACCTAACCTAACCTAACCTAAACTAACCTAACCTAACCTAACCTAACCTAACCTAACCTAACCTAACCCAACCTAACCTAACCCAAACTAACCTAACCTAACCGAACCCAACCTAACCTAACCTAACCTAACCTAACCTAACCTAACCTAACCTAACCTAACCAAACCTCACCTAACCTAACTTAACCTGACCTAACCTAACCTAACCTAACCTAACCTAACCTAACCTAACCCAACCTAACCTAACCTAACCTAACCTAAACTAACCCAAACTAACTTAACTAACCTAACCTAACCTAACCTAACCTAACCTAACCTAAACCTAACCCACCTAAACTAACCTAACCTAACCTAACCTAACCTAACCTAACCTAACCTAACCTAACCTAACCCAACCTAACCTAACCTAACCTAACCTAACCTAACCTAAACCTAACCTAACCTAACCTAACTGAACCTAACCGAACATAACCATACTAACCTAACTTAAACTAACCTAACCTAACCTAACCTAACCTAACCTAACCTAACCTAACCTAACCTAAACTAACCTAACCTAACCTAACCTAACGTAACCTAACCTAACCTAACCTAACCTAACCCAACCTAACCTAACCCAAACTAACCTAACCTAACTGAACCCAACCTAACCTAACCTAACCTAACCTAACCTAACCTAACCTAACCTAACAAACCTAACCTAACCTAACCTAACTAACCTAACCTAACCTAACCTAACCTAACCTAACCTAACCTAACCTAACCCAACCTAACCTAACCACCTAACCTAACCTAACCTAACCTAACCTAACCTAACCTAACTGAACCTAACCTAACCTAACCCATACTAACCTAACTTAACCTAACCTAACCTAACCTAACCTAACCTAACCTAACCTAAACTAACCTAACCTAACCTAAACTAACCTAACCTAACCTAACCTAACCTAACCTAACCTAACCTAACCTAACCTAACCTAACCTAACCTAACCTAAAACCTAACCTAACCTAACCTAACTAACCTAACCTAACCTAACCTAACCTTACCTAACCCAACCTAACCTAACAAACCTAACCTAACCTAACCTAACCTAAACTAACCTAACCTAACCTAACCTAACCTAACCTAACCTAACCTAACCTAACCTAACCTAACCCAACCTAACCTAACCTAACCTAACCTAACCTAACCTAACCTAACCTAACCTAACCTAACCTAACCTAACTGAACCTAACCTAACATAACCCATACTAACCTAACTTAAACTAACCTAACCTAACCTAACCTAACCTAACCTAACCTAACCTAACCTAACTAACCTAACCTAACCTAACCTAACGTAACGTAACCTAACCTAACCTAACCTAACCTAACCTCACCCAACCTAACCTAACCTAACCTAACCTAACCTAACCTAACCTAACCAAACCTCACCTAACCTAACCTAACCTAACCTAACCTAACCTAACCTAACCTAACCTACCTAACTGACCTGACCTAACCTAACCTAACCTAACCTACCTAACCTAACCTAACCTAACCTAACCAAACCTCACCTAACCTAACCTAACCTAACCTAACCTAACCTAACTAAACTAACCTAACCCAACCTAACCTAACCTAACCTAACCTAACCTAACCTAACCTAACCTAACCTAACCCAACCTAACCTAACCTACCCTAACCCAAACTAACCCAAACTAACCTAACCTAACCGAACCCAACCTAACCTAACCTAACCTAACCTAACCCAACCTAACCTAACCTAACCTAACCTAACCTAACCTAACCTAACCTAACCTAACCTAACTGAACCTAACCTAACCTAACCCATACTAACCTAACTTAACCTAACCTAACCTAACGTAACCTAACCTAACCTAACCTAACCTAAACTAACCTAACCTAACCTAACCTAACCTAACCTAACCTAACCACCTAACCCATACTAACCTAACCCATACTAACCTAACATAACCTAACCTAACCTAACCTAAGCTAACCTAACCCAACCTAACCTAACCTAACCAAACCTAGCCTAACCTAACCTACCTAACCCAACCTAACCTAACCCAACCTAATCTTACCTACCTAACTAACCTAACCTAACCTAACCTAACCTAACCTAACCTAACCTAACCTAACCTAACCTAACCTAACCCACCAAACCTAACCTAACCCAACCTAGCCTAACCTAACCTAACCTACCCAACCTAACCTAACCTAACCTAACCTAACCTAACCTAACCTAACCTACCTACCTAACCTAACCTAACCTAACCTAACCTAACTTAACCTAACCTAACCTAACCCAACCTAACCTAACCTAACCTAACCCAACCTAACCTAACCTAACCTAACCTAACCTAACCTAACCTAACCTAACCTAACCCAACCTAACCTAACCTAACCTAACCTAACCTAACCTAACCTAACTGAACCTAACCTAACCTAACCCATACTAACCTAACTTAACCTAACCTAACCTAACCTAACCTAACCTAACCTAACTGAACCTAACCTAACATAACCCATACTAACCTAACTTAAACTAACCTAACCTAACCTAACCTAACCTAACCTAACCCTAACCTAACCTACCTAACTAACCTAACTAACCTAACCTAACCTAACCTAACCTAACCTAACCTAACCTAACCTAACCCAACCTAACCTAACCTAACTAACCTAACCTAACCTAACCTAACCTAACCTAACCTAACCTAACCTAACCTAACCTAACCTAACCTAACCCAACCTAACCTAATCTAACCCAACCTAGCCTAACCTAAACTAACCTAACCCAACCTAACCTAACCTAACCTAACCTAACCTAACCTAACCTAACCTAACCTAACCTAACCTAACCTAACCTAACCTAACCTAACCCAACCTAACCTAACCTAACCTAACCTAACCTAACCTAACCTAACCTACCCTACCCCAAACTAACCCAAACTAACCTAACCTATCCGATCCCACCTAACATAACCTAACATAACCTAACCTAACCTAACCTACCCTAACCCAAACTAACCCAAACTAACCTAACCTAACCTAACCTAACCTAACCTAACCTAACCTAACCTAACCTAACCTAACCCAACCTAACCTAACCTACCCTAACCCAAACTAACCCAAACTAACCTAATCTAACCGAACCAACCTAACCTAACCTAACCTAACCTAACCTAACCCAACCTAACCTAACCTAACCTAACCTAACCTAACCTAACCTAACCTAACCAAACCTCACCTAACCTAACCTAACCTAACCTAACCTAACCTAACCTAACCTAACCTAACCTAACCTAACCTGACCTGACCTAACCTAACCTAACCTAACCTAACCTAACCTAACCTAACCTAACCAAACCTCACCTAACCTAACCTAACCTAATCTAACCTAACCTAACCTAAACTAACCTAACCTAACCTAACCTAACCTAACCTAACCTAACCTAACCTAACCTAACCTAACCTAACCTAACCCAACCTAACCTAACCTACCCTAACCCAAACTAACCCAAACTCACCTAACCTAACCTAACCTAACCTAACCTAACCTAACCTAACCTAACCCAACCTAACCTAACCTAACCTAACCTAACCTAACCTAACCTAACCTAACCTAACCTAACCCAACCTAACCTAATCTAACCCAACCTAGCCTAACCTAAACTAACCTAACCCAACCTAACCTAACCTAACCTAACCTAACCTAACCTAACCTAACCCAACCTAACCTAACCTAACCTAACCTAACCTAACCTAACCTAACCTAACCTAACCCAACCTAACCTAACCTAACCTAACCTAACCTAACCTAACCTAACCTACCCTAACCCAAACTAACCCAAACTAACCTAACCTAACCTAACCTAACCTAACCTAACCTAACCTAACCTAACCTAACCTAACCTAACCTAACCTAACCCAACCTAACCTAACCTACCCTAACGCAAACTAACCCAAACTAACCTAACCTAACCGAACCCAACCTAACCTAACCTAACCTAACCTAACCTAACCCAACCTAACCTAACCTAACCTAACCTAACCTAACCTAACCTAACCTAACCAAACCTCACCTAACCTAACCTAACCTAACCTAACCTAACCTAACCTAACCTAACCTAACCTAACCCAACCTAACCTAACCTACCCTAACCCAAACTAACCCAAACTAACCTAACCTAACCGAACCCAACCTAACCTAACCTAACCTAACCTAACCCAACCTAACCTAACCTAACCTAACCTAACCTAACCTAACCTAACCTAACTGAACCTAACCTAACCTAACCCATACTAACCTAACTTAACCTAACCTAACCTAACGTAACCTAACCTAACCTAACCTAACCTAAACTAACCTAACCTAACCTAACCTAACCTAACCTAACCTAACCTAACCCATACTAACCTAACATAACCTAACCTAACCTAACCTAACCTAACCTAACCTAAGCTAACCTAACCCAACCTAACCTAACCTAACCAAACCTAGCCTAACCTAACCTAACCTAACCCAACCTAACCTAACCCAACCTAATCTTACCTAACCTAACCTAACCTAACCTAACCTAACCTAACCTAACCTAACCTTACCTAACCCAACCTAACCTAACCTAACCTAACCTAACCTAACCTAAACTAACCTAACCTAACCTAACCTAACCTAACCTAACCTAACCTAACCTAACCTAACCTAACCCAACCTAACCTAACCTAACCTAACCTAACCTAACCTAACCTAACCTAACCTAACCTAACCTAACTGAACCTAACCTAACATAACCCATACTAACCTAACAACTAACCTAACTAACCTAACCTAACCTAACCTAACCTAACCTAACCTAACCTAAACTAACCTAACCTAACCTAACCTAACGTAACGTAACCTAACCTAACCTAACCTAACCCAACCTAACCTAACCCAAACTAACCTAACCTAACCGAACCCAACCTAACCTAACCTAACCTAACCTAACCTAACCTAACCTAACCTAACCTAACCTAACCCAACCTAACCTAACCTAACCTAACCTAAACTAACCCAAACTAACCTAACTTAACCTAACCTAACCTAACCTAACCTAACCTAACCTAACCTAACCTAACCTAACCTAAACTAACCTAACCTAACCTAACCTAACCTAACCTAACCTAACCTAACCCAACCTAACCTAACCTAACCTAACCTAACCTAACCTAACCTAACCCAACCTAACCTAACCTAACCTAACCTAAACTAACCCAAACTAACCTAACTTAACCTAACCTAACCTAACCCAACCTAACCTAATCTAACCCAACCTAGCCTAACCTAAACTAACCTAACCCAACCTAACCTAACCTAACCTAACCTAACCTAACCTAACCCAACCTAACCTAACCTAACCTAACCTAACCTAACCTAACCTAACCCAACCTAACCTAACCTAACCTATCCTAACCTAACCTAACCTAACCTACCCTACCCCAAACTAACCCAAACTAAACTAACCTAACCGATCCCAACCTAACATAACCTAACCTAACCTAACCTAACCTAACCTACCCTAACCCAAACTAACCCAAACTAACCTAACCTAACCTAACCTAACCTAACCTAACCTAACCTAACCTAACCTAACCTAACCTAACCTAACCTAACCCAACCTAACCTAACCTACCCTAACCCAAACTAACCCAAACTAACCTAATCTAACCGA
>NW_027189357.1:247500-264219 GCF_040958095.1 Procambarus clarkii
CCCAACCTAACCTAACCTAACCTAACCTAACCTAACCTAACCTAACCTAACCTAACTGACCTAACCTAACCTAACCCATGAACCTAACTTAACCTAACCTAACCTAACGTAACCTAACCTAACCTAACCTAACCTAAACTAACCTAACCTAACCTAACCTAACCTAACCTAACCTAACCTAACCTAACCCATACTAACCTAACCATACTAACCTACATAACCTAACCTAACCTAACCTAAGCTAACCTAACCCAACCTAACCTAACCTAACCAAACCTAGCCTAACCTAACCTAACCTAACCCAACCTAACCTAACCCAACCTAATCTTACCTAACCTAACCTAACCTAACCTAACCTAACCTAACCTAACCAACCTAACCTAACCTAACCTAACCTAACCTAACCCAACCAAACCTAACTAACCCAACCTAGCCTAACCTAACCTAACCTAACCCAACCTAACCTAACCTAACCTAACCTAACCTAACCTAACCTAAACCTAACTAACCTAACCTAACCTAACTAACCTAACCTAACCTAACTTAACCTAACCTAACCTAACCCAACCTAACCTAACCTAACCTAACCTAACCTAACCTAACCTAACCTAACCTAACCCAACCTAACCTAACCTAACCTAACCTAACCTAACCTAACCTAACCTAACTGAACCTAACCTAACCTAACCCATACTAACCTAACTTAACCTAACCTAACCTAACCTAACCTAACCTAACCTAAACTAACCTAACCTAACCTAACCTAACCTAACCTAACCCATACAAACCTAACTTAACCTAACCTAACCTAACCTAACCTAACCTAACTAACCAACCTAAACCTAACCTAACCCATCTAACCTAACCTAACCTATCCTACCCTAACCAAACCTAACCTCACCTAACCTAACCTAACCTAACCTAACCCAACGTAATCTAACCTAACCTAACCTAACCTTACCTAACTAACCTAACCTAACCCAACCTAACCTAACCTAACCAACCCAAACTAACCCAAACTAACCAACCCAACCTAACCTAACCTAACCTAACCCAACCTAACCTAACCTAACCTAACCCAACCTAACCTAACCTAACCTACCCAACCTAACCTAACCTAACCTAATCTAACCTAACCTAACCTAACCTAACCTAACCTAACCTAACCCAACCTAACCTAACCTAACCTAATCTAACCTAACCCAACCCAACCTAACCTAACTTAACCTAACCTAACCTAACCCAACCTAACCTAACTTAACCTAAATTTGGGCTACTTCGCTACTTTGCAGCCCAAATTTGGACTAGTTTGGCTACTTTGTAGCCCAAAATTGGGCTACTTTCGCTACTTCTAGCCCATAATTGGGCTACTTTCGCTACTTTGTAGCCCAAAATTGGGCTACTTTCGCTACTTTGTAGCCCACATTTGGGCTACTTTCGCTACTTTACAGCCCAAAATATGGCTACTTTCGCTACTAGTAGCCCAAAATTTGGCTACTTTTGCTATTACTAGCCCAAAAATTGGGCTACCTTCGCTAATAGTTGCCCAAAATTGGGCTACTTTCGCTAGTAGTAGCACGAAATTGGGCTACTTATACAAATAAAATGGGCTACTTTGGCTACTAGTAGCCCAAAAATTGGGCAAACTAATCTAACCTTACCTAACCTAACCTAACCTAACCTAACCTAACCTAACCTAACCTAACCTAACCTAACCTAACCTAACCTGACCTGACCTAACCTAACCTAACCTAACCTAACCTAACCTAACCTAACCAAACCTCACCTAACCTAACCTAACTAACCTAACCTAACCTAACCTAACCCAACCTAACCTAACCTAACCTAACCTAACCTAACCTAACCTAACCTAACCTAACCTAACCTAACCCAACCTAACATAACCTAACCTAACCTAACCTAACCTAACCAACCCAACCTAACCTAACCTAACCTAACCCAACCTAACCTACCTAACCCAACCTAGCCTAACCTAACCTAAAACCTAACCCAACCACCTAACCTAACCTAACCTACCTAACTAACCTAACCTAACCTAACTTAACCTAACAACCTAACCTAACCTAACCCAACCTAACCTAACCTAACCTAACCTAACCTAACCCAACCTAACCTAACCTAACCTAACCTAACCTAACCTAACTGAACCTAACCTAACCTAACCCATACTAACCTAACTTAACCTAACCTAACCTAACCTAACCTAACCTAAGCTAACCTAACCCAACCTAACCTAACCTAACCTAACCTAACCTAACCCAACCCAACCTAACCTAACCTAACCTAACCTAACCTAACCTAACCCAACTAAACCTAACCTAACCTAACCTAACCTAACCGAACCCAAGCTAACCTAACCAAACTTAACCTAACCTAACCTAACCCCACCCTACCTAATCTAACCTAACCTAACCTAACCTAACCTAACCTAACCCAACCTAACCTAGCATAACAACCAACCTAACCTAACCTACCTAACCTAACGTAACCTAACCTAACCTAACATAACCCCAACTAACCTAACCTAACTAACCTAACCTAACCTAACCCAACCTAACCTAACCTAACCTAACCTAACCTAACCTAACCTAACCTAACCTAACCCAACCTAACCTAACCTAACCTAACCTAACCTAACCTAACCCAACCCAACCTAACCTAACCTAACCTAACCTAACCTAACCTAACCTAACCTAACCTAACCTAACCTAACCTAACCAAACCTAACCTCACCTAACCAAACCTAACCTAACCTAACCCAACGTAATCTAACCTAACCTAACCTAACCTTACCTAACCTAACCTAACCTAACCTAACCTAACCTAACCTAACCTAACCTAACCTAACCAAACCTAACCTCACCTAACCAAACCTAACCTAACCTAACCCAACGTAATCTAACCTAACCTAACCTAACCTCACCTAACCTAACCTAACCTAACCTAACCTAACCTAACCCAACCTAACCTAATCTAACCTAACCTAACCTAACCTAACCTAACCAAACCCAACCTAACCTAACCTAACCTAACCAAACCCATACTAACCTAACCTAACCTAACCCAACCTAACCTAACCTAACCTAACCTAACGTAACCCAACCTAACCTAACCTAACCCAACCTAACCTAACCTAATGTAACCCAACCAAACCTAACCTAACCTAACCTAACCAAACCTAACTTCACCTAACTTAACCTAACCTAACCTAACCTAACCTAACCTAACCTAACCTAACCTAAGCTAACCCAACCTAACCTAACCTAACCTAACCTAACCCAACCTAACCTAACCTAACCTAACCCAAACTAACCCAAACTAACCTAACCTAACCTAACCTAACCTAACCTAACCCATCCTAACCTAACCTAACCTAACCTAACATATCCTAACCTAACCTAACCCAACCTAACCTAATCTAACCCAACCTAGCCTAACCTAACCTAACATAACCTAACCCAACCTAACCTAACCTAACCTAACCTAACCTAACCTAACCCAACCTAACTAAACCTAACCTAACCTAACCTTACCTAACATAACCTAACTGAACCTAACCTAACCTAACCCATACTAACTAAACTAACCTAACCTAACCTAACCTAACCTAACCTAACCTAACCTAACCTAACCCAACCTAACCTAACCTAACCTAACCTAACCTAACCTAACCTAACCCAAACTAACCCAACCTAACCTAACCTAACTCAACCTAACCTAACCTAACCCAACCTGGCCTAACCTAACCTAACCTAACCTAACCCAACCTAACCTAACCTAACCTAACCTAACCTAACCTAACCTAACCCAATCTAACCTAACCTAACCTAACCTAACCTAACCTATCCTGTCCTAACCTAACCTAACCTAACCAAACCCAACCTAACCTAACCTAACCTAACCTAACCCAACCTAACCTAACCTAACCTAACCTAACCTAACCTAACCTAACTGAACCTAACCTAACCTAACCCATACTAACCTAACTTAACCTAACCTAACCTAACCTAACCTAACCTAAGTTAACCTAACCCAACCTAACCTAACCTAACCTAACCTAACCTAACCTAACCTAACCTAACCCAACCTAACCTAACCTAACCTAACCTAACCTAACCTAACCTAACCTAACCTATCCCAACCTAACCTAACCTAACCTAACCTAACCTAACCTAACCTAACCTAACCTAACCTAACCTAACCTAACCTAACCTAACCTAACCTAACCCAACCTAACCTAACCTAACTCAACCTAACCTAACCTAACCCAACCTGGCCTAACCTAACCTAACCTAACCCAACCTAACCTAACCTAACCTAACCTAACCCAACCTAACCTAACCTAACCCAACCTAGCCTAACCTAACCTAACCTAACCTAACCCAACCTAACCTAACCTAACCTAACCTAACCTAACCTAACCTAACCTAACCTAACCTAACCTAACTTAACCTAACCTAACCTAACCCAACCTAACCTAACCTAACCTAACCCAACCTAACCTAACCTAACCTAACCTAACCTAACCTAACCTAACCTAACCTAACCTAACTGAACCTAACCTAACCTAACCCATACTAACTAACTTAACCTAACCTAACCTAACCTAAGCTAACCTAACCCATCCTAACCTAACCTAACCTAACCTAACCTAACCCAACCTAACCTAACCTAACCTAACCTAACCTAACCTAACCTAACCCAACTAAACCTAACCTAACCTAACCTAACCTAACCTAACCCACCTAACCTAACCAAACTTAACCTAACCTAACCTAACCCCACCCTACCTAATCTAACCTAACCTAACCTAACCTAACCTAACCTAACCCAACCTAACCTAGCATAACATAACCCAACCTAACCTAACCTAACCTAACCTAACCTAACGTAACCTAACCTAACATAACCCAACCTAACCTAACCCAACCTAACCTAACCTAATGTAACCCACTAACCTAACCTAACCTAACCTAACCTAACCTAACCTAACCAAACCTAACCTCACCTAACTTAACCTAACCTAACCTAACCTAACCTAACCTAACCCACCTAACCTAACCTAACCTAACCTAACCTAACCTAACCTAACCTAACCTAACCCAACTAACCCAACTTAACCTAACCTAACCTAACACAACCTAACCTAACCTAACCCAACCTAGCCTAACCTAACCTAACCTAACCTAACCTAACCTAACCTAACCTAACCTAACCCAACCTAACCTAACCTAACCTAACCTAACCTAACCTAACCTATCCTAACCTAACCTAACCTAACCTAACCCAACCTAACCTAACCTAACCTAACCTAACCCAACCTAACCTAACCTAACCTAACCTAACCTAACCTAACTGAACCTAACCTAACCTAACCCATACTAACCTACTTAACCTAACCTAACCTAACCTAACCTAAGCTAACCTAACCCAACCTAACCTAACCTACCTAACCTAACCTAACCTAACCAACCTAACCTAACCTAACCTAACCTAACCTAACCTAACCTAACCCCAACCTAACCTAACCTAACCTAACCTAACCTAGCCTAACCTAACCTAACCTAACCTAACCTAACCTAAACTAACCGAACCTAACCTAACCTAACCCAACTAAACCTAACCTAACCTAACCTAACCTAACCCAACCTAACCTAACCAAACCTAACCTAACCTAACCTAACCCCACCCTACCTAATCTAACCTAACCCAATCTAACCTAACCTAACCTATCCTACCCTAACCAAACCTAACCTCACCTAACCTAACCTAACCTAACCTAACCCAACGTAATCTAACCTAACCTAACCTAACCTAACCTTACCTAACCTAACCTAACCTAACCCAACCTAACCTAACCTAACCTAACCCAACTAACCCAAACTAACCTAACCCAACCTAACCTAACCTAACCTAACCCAACCTAACCTAACCTAACCAACCAACCTAACCTAACCTAACCTAACCCAACCTAACCTAACCTAATCTAACCTAACCTAACCTAACCTAACCTAACCTAACCTAACCCAACCTAACCTAACCTAACCTAATCTAATCTAACCCAACCCAACCTAACCTAACTTAACCTAACCTAACCTAACCCAACCTAACCTAACCTAACCTAAATTTGGGCTACTTTCGCTACTTTGCAGCCCAAATTTGGACTAGTTTGGCTACTTTGTAGCCAAAAATTGGGCTACTTTTGCTACTTCATAGCCCATAATTGGGCTACTTTCGCTACTTTGTAGCCCAAAATTGGGCTACTTTCGCTACTTTGTAGCCCAAATTTGGGCTACTTTCGCTACTTTACAGCCCAAAATATGGCTACTTTCGCTACTAGTAGCCCAAATTGGGCTACTTTCGCTAGTAGTAGCACGAAATTGGGCTACTTATACAAATAAAATGGGCTACTTTCGCTACTAGTAGCCCAAAAATTGGGCAAACTAATCTAACCTTACCTAACCTAACCTAACCTTACCTAACCTAACCTGACCTAACCTAACCTAACCTAACCTAACCTAACCTAACCTAACCTAACCTAACCTAACCAAACCTCACCTAACCTAACCTAACCTTACCTAACCTAACCTAACCTAACCTAACCTAACCTAACCCAACCTAACCTAACTAACCTAACCTAACCTAACCTAACCTAACCTAACCTAACCTAACCCAACTAACATAACCTAACCTAACCTAACCTAACCTAACCTAACCTAACCACAACCTAACCTAACCTAACCTAACCTAACCCAACCTAACCTAACCTAACCCAACCTAGCCTAACCTAACCTAACCTAACCTAACCCAACCTAACCTAACCTAACCTAACCTAACCTAACCTAACCTAACCTAACCTAACCTAACTTAACCTAACCTAACCTAACCCACCAACCTAACCTAACCTAACCCAACCTAACCTAACCTAACCTAACCTAACCTAACCTAACCTAACCTAATCTAACCTAACTGAACCTAACCTAACCTAACCCATACTAACCTAACTTAACCTAACCTAACCTAACCTAACCTAAGCTAACCTAACCCATCCTAACCTAACCTAACCTAACCTAACCTAACCCAACCTAACCTAACCTAACCTAACCTAACCTAACCTAACCTAACCCAACTAAACCTAACCTAACCTAACCTACCTAACCTAACCCAACCTAACCTAACCAAACTTAACCTAACCTAACCTAACCCCACCCTACCTAATCTAACCTAACCTAACCTAACCTAACCTAACCTAACCCAACCTAACCTAGCATAACATAACCCAACCTAACCTAACCTAACCTAACCTAACCTAACGTAACCTAACTAACATAACCCAACCTAACCTAACCCAACCTAACCTAACCTAATGTAACCCAACCTAACCACCTAACCTAACCTAACCTAACCTACCTAACCTAACCAAACCTAACCTCACCTAACTTAACCTAACCTAACCTAACCTAACCTAACCCAACCTAACCTAACCTAACCTAACCTAACCTAACCTAACCTAACCTAACCTAACCCAAACTAACCCAACTTAACCTAACCTAACCTAACACAACCTAACCTAACCTAACCCAACCTAGCCTAACCTAACCTAACCTAACCTAACCTAACCTAACCCCAACCAACCTAACCTAACCTAACCTAACCTAACCTAACCTATCCTAACCTAACCTAACCTAACCTAACCCAACCTAACCTAACCTAACCTAACCTAACCCAACCTAACCTAACCTAACCTAACCTAACCTAACCTAACTGAACCTAACCTAACCTAACCCATACTAACCTAACTTAACCTAACCTAACCTAACCTAACCTAAGCTAACCTAACCCAACCTAACCTAACCTAACCTAACCTAACCTAACCTAACCCAACCTAACCTAACCTAACCTAACCTAACCTAACCTAACCTAACCTAACCCAACCTAACCTAACCTAACCTAACCTACCTAACCTAGCCTAACCTAACCTAACCTAACCTAACCTAACCTAAACTAACCGAACCTAACCTAACCTAACCCAACTAAACCTAACCTAACCTAACCTAACCTAACCCAACCTAACCTAACCAAACCTAACCTAACCTAACCTAACCCCACCCTACCTAATCTAACCTAACCAAACCTAACCTAACCTAACCTAACCCAAACTAACCCAAACTAACCTAACCCAACCTAACCTAACCTAACCTAACCTAACCCAACCTAACCTAACATAACCTAACCTAACCTAACCTAACCTAACCTAACCTAACCTAACCTAAGCTAACCCAACCTAACCTAACCTAACCTAACCTAACCCAACCTAACCTAACCTAACCTAACCCAAACTAACCCAAACTAACCTAACCTAACTAACCTAACCTAACCTAACCTAACCCAACCTAACCTAACCTAACCTAACCTAACCTAACATATCCTAACCTAACTAACCCAACCTAACCTAATCTAACCCAACCTAGCCTAACCTAACCTAACATAACCTAACCCAACCTAACCTAACCTAACCTAACCTAACCTAACCTAACCCAACCTAACTAAACCTAACCTAACCTAACCTTACCGACATAACCTAACTGAACCTAACCTAACCTAACCCATACTAACTTAATTAAACCTAACCTAACCTAACCTAACCTAACCTAACCTAACCTAACCCAACGTAATCTAACCTAACCTAACCTAACCTAACCTAACCTAACCTAACCTAACCTAACCCAACCTAACCTAACCTAACCTAATCTATCCTAACCTAACCTAACCTAACCTAACCTAACCTAACCTAACCTAACCTAACCCAACCTAACCTAACCTAACCTAATCTAACCTAACCCAACCCAACCTAACCTAACTTAACCTAACCTAACCTAACCCAACCTAACCTAACCTAACCTAAATTTGGGCTACTTTCGCTACTTTGCAGCCCAAATTTGGACTAGTTTGGCTACTTTGTAGCCCAAAATTGGGCTACTTTCGCTACTTTGTAGCCCAAATTTGGGCTACTTTCGCTACTTTACAGCCCAAAATATGGCTACTTTCGCTACTAGTAGCCCAAAATTGGGCTACTTTTGCTATTACTAGCCCTAAAATTGGGCTACCTTCGCTACTAGTTGCCCAAAAATTGGGCTACTTTCGCTAGTAGTAGCACGAAATTGGGCTACTTATACAAATAAAATGGGCTACTTTCGCTACTAGTAGCCCAAAAATTGGGCAAACTAATCTAACCTTACCTAACCTAACCTAACCTAACCTAACCTAACCTAACCTAACCTAACCTAACCTGACGTGACCTAACCTAACCTAACCTAACCTAACCCAACCTAACCTAACCTAACCTAACCTAACCCAACCAAACCTAACCTAACCCAACCTAGCCTAACCTAACCTAACCTAACCCAACCTAACCTAACCTAACCTAACCTAACCTACCTAACCTAACCTAACCTAACCTAACCTAACCTAACCAACCTAACCTAACCTAACCTAACCTAACCTAACCCAACCTAACCTAACCTAACCTAACCCAACCTAACCTAACCTAACCTAACCTAACCTAACCTAACCTAACCTAACCTAACCTAACCCAACCTAACCTAACCTAACCTAACCTAACCTAACCTAACCTAACCTAACCTAACTGAACCTAACCTAACCTAACCCATACTAACCTAACTTAACCTAACCTAACCTAACCTAACCTAACCTAACCTAACCTAACCTAACCTAAACTAACCTAACTTAACCTAACCTAACCTAACCCATACAAACCTAACTTAACCTAACCTAACCTAACCTAACCTAACCTAACCCAACCTAACCTAACCTAACCCAATCTAACCTAACCTAACCTATCCTACCCTAACCAAACCTAACCTCACCTAACCTAACCTAACCTAACCTAACCCAACGTAATCTAACCTAACCTAACCTAATCTTACCTAACCTAACCTAACCTAACCCAACCTAACCTAACCTAACCTAACCCAAACAACCCAAACTAACCTAACCCAACCTAACCTAACCTAACCTAACCCAACCTAACCTAACCTAACCTAACCCAACCTAACCTAACCTAACCTAACCTTACCCAACCTAACCTAACCTACTAACTAACCTAACCTAACCTAACCTAACCTAACCTAACCCAACCTAACCTAACCTAACCTAATCCAACCTAACCCAACCCAACCTAACCTAACTTAACCTAACCTAACCTAACCCAACCTAACCTAACCTAACCTAAATTTGGGCTACTTTCGCTACTTTGCAGCCCAAATTTGGACTAGTTTGGCTACTTTGTAGCCCAAAATTGGGCTACTTTCGCTACTTCATAGCCCATAATTGGGCTACTTTCGCTACTTTGTAGCCCAAAATTGGGCTACTTTCGCTACTTTGTAGCCCACATTTGGGCTACTTTCGCTACTTTACAGCCCAAAATATGGCTACTTTCGCTACTAGTAGCCCAAAATTGGGCTACTTTTGCTATTACTAGCCCAAAAATTGGGCTACCTTCGCTAATAGTTGCCCAAAAATTGGGCTACTTTCGCTAGTAGTAGCACGAAATTGGGCTACTTATACAAAAAAATGGGCTACTTTCGCTACTAGTAGCCCAAAAATTGGGCAAACTAATCTAACCTTACCTAACCTAACCTAACCTAACCTAACTAACCTAACCTAACCTAACCTAACCTAACCTGACCTGACCTAACCTAACCTAACCTAACCTAACTAACCTAACCTAACCAAACCTCACCTAACCTAACCTAACCTAACCTAACCTAACCTAACCCAACCTAACCTAACCTAACCTAACCTAACCTAACCTAACCTAACCCAACCTAACATAACCTAACCTAACCTAACCTAACCTAACCTAACCTAACCCAACCTAACCTAACCTAACCTAACCTAACCCAACCTAACCTAACCTAACCCAACCTAGCCTAACCTAACCTAACCTAACCTAACCCAACCTAACCTAACCTAACCTAACCTAACCTAACCTAACCTAACCTAACCTAACTTAACCTAACCTAACCTAACCCAACCTAACCTAACCTAACCTAACCTAACCTAACCCAACCTAACCTAACCTAACCTAACCTAACCTAACTGAACCTAACCTAACCTAACCCATACTAACCTAACTTAACCTAACCTAACCTAACCTAACCTAACCTAAGCTAACCTAACCAACCTAACTAACCTAACCTAACCTAACCTAACCCAACCCAACCTAACCTAACCTAACCTAACCTAACCTAACCCAACTAAACCTAACCTAACCTAACCTAACCTAACCTAACCAAACCGAACCCAAGCTAACCTAACCAAACTTAACCTAACCTAACCTAACCCCACCCTACCTAATCTAACCTAACCTAACCTAACCTAACCTAACCTAACCCAACCTAACCTAGCATAACATAACCCAACCTAACCTAACCTAACCTAACCTAACGTAACCTAACCTAACCTAACATAACCCAACCTAACCTAACCTAACCTAACCTAACCTAACCTAACCCAACCTAACCTAACCTAACCTAACCTAACCTAACCTAACCTAACCTAACCCAACCTAACCTAACCTAACCTAACCTAACCTAACCTAACCCAACCCAACCCAACCTAACCTAACCTAACCTAACCTAACCTAACCAAACCTAACTTCACCTAACCAAACCTAACCTAACCTAACCCAACGTAATCTAACCTAACCTAACCTAACCTTACCTAACCTAACCTAACCTAACCTAACCTAACCTAACCTAACCTAACCTAACCTAACCAAACCTAACCTCACCTAACCAAACCTAACCTAACCTAACCCAACGTAATCTAACCTAACCTAACCTAACCTCACCTAACCTAACCTAACCTAACCTAACCTAACCCAACCTAACCTAATCTAACCTAACCTAACCTAACCTAACCAAACCCAACCTAACCAACCTAACCTAACCAACCCATACTAACCTAACCTAACCTAACCCAACCTAACCTAACCTAACATAACCTAACGTAACCCAACCTAACCTAACCTAACCCAACCTAACCTAACCTAACCCAACCCAACCCAACCTAACCTAACCTAACCTAACCTAACCTAACCAAACCTAACTTCACCTAACCAAACCTAACCTAACCTAACCCAACGTAATCTAACCTAACCTAACCTAACCTAACCTTACTAACCTAACCTAACCTAACCCAACCTAACCTAACCTAACCTAACCCAAACTAACCCAAACTAACCTAACCCAACCTAACCTAACCTAACCTAACCCAACCTAACCTAACCTAACCTAACCCAACCTAACCTAACCTAACCTAACCTAACCCAACCTAACCTAACCTAATCTAACCTAACCTAACCTAACCTAACCTAACCTAACCTAACCTAACCCAACCTAACCTAACCTAACCTAATCTAATCTAACCCAACCAACCTAACCTAACCTAACCTAACCTAACCAACCAACCTAACCTAACCTAACCTAAATTTGGGCTACTTTCGCTACTTTGCAGCCCAAATTTGGACTAGTTTGGCTACTTTGTAGCCAAAAATTGGGCTACTTTTGCTACTTCATAGCCCATAATTGGGCTACTTTCGCTACTTTGTCGCCCAAAATTGGGCTACTTTCCCTACTTTGTAGCCCAAATTTGGGCTACTTTCGCTACTTTACAGCCCAAAATATGGCTACTTTCGCTACTAGTAGCCCAAAATTGGGCTACTTTCGCTAGTAGTAGCACGAAATTGGGCTACTTATACAAATAAAATGGGCTACTTTCGCTACTAGTAGCCCAAAAATTGGGCAAACTAATCTAACCTTACCTAACCTAACCTAACCTTACCTAACCTAACCTGACCTAACCTAACCTAACCTAACCTAACCTAACCTAACCTAACCTAACCAAACCTCACCTAACCTAACCTAACCTTACCTAACCTAACCTAACCTAACCTAACCTAACCTAACCTAACCCAACCTAACCTAACCTAACCTAACCTAACCTAACCTAACCTAACCTAACCTAACCTAACCTAACCCAACCTAACATAACCTAACCTAACCTAACCTAACCTAACCTAACCTAACCCAACCTAACCTAACCTAACCTAACCTAACCCAACCTAACCTAACCTAACCCAACCTAGCCTAACCTAACCTAACCTAACCTAACCCAACCTAACCTAACCTAACCTAACCTAACCTAACCTAACCTAACCTAACCTAACCTAACCTAACTTAACCTAACCTAACCTAACCCAACCTAACCTAACCTAACCTAACCCAACCTAACCTAACCTAACCTAACCTAACCTAACCTAACCTAACCTAACCTAACCTAACCTAACTGAACCTAACCTAACCTAACCCATACTAACCTAACTTAACCTAACCTAACCTAACCTAACCTAAGCTAACCTAACCCATCCTAACCTAACCTAACCTAACCTAACCCAACCTAACCTAACCTAACCTAACCTAACCTAACCTAACCTAACCCAACTAAACCTAACCTAACCTAACCTAACCTAACCTAACCCAACCTAACCTAACCAAACTTAACCTAACCTAACCTAACCCCACCCTACCTAATCTAACCTAACCTAACCTAACCTAACCTAACCTAACCCAACCTAACCTAGCATAACATAACCCAACCTAACCTAACCTAACCTAACCTAACCTAACGTAACCTAACCTAACATAACCCAACCTAACCTAACCCAACCTAACCTAACCTAATGTAACCCAACCTAACCTAACCTAACCTAACCTAACCTAACCTAACCTAACCTAACCAAACCTAACCTCACCTAACTTAACCTAACCTAACCTAACCTAACCTAACCTAACCCAACCTAACCTAACCTAACCTAACCTAACCTAACCTAACCTAACCTAACCTAACCTAACCCAAACTAACCCAACTTAACCTAACCTAACCTAACACAACCTAACCTAACCTAACCCAACCTAGCCTAACCTAACCTAACCTAACCTAACCTAACCTAACCTAACCTAACCTAACCCAACCTAACCTAACCTAACCTAACCTAACCTAACCTATCCTAACCTAACCTAACCTAACCTAACCCAACCTAACCTAACCTAACCCAACCTAACCTAACCTAACCTAACCTAACCCAACCTAACCTAACCTAACCTAACCTAACCTAACCTAACTGAACCTAACCTAACCTAACCCATACTAACCTAACTTAACCTAACCTAACCTAACCTAACCTAAGCTAACCTAACCCAACCACCTAACCTAACCTAACCTAACCTAACCTAACCCAACCTAACCAACCTAACCTAACCTAACCTAACCTAACCTAACCTAACCCAACCTAACCTAACCTAACCAACCTAACCTAACCTAGCCTAACCTAACCTAACCTAACCTAACCTAACCTAAACTAACCGAACCTAACCTAACCTAACCCAACTAAACCTAACCTAACCTAACCTAACCTAACCCAACCTAACCTAACCAAACCTAACCTAACCTAACCTAACCCCACCCTACCTAATCTAACCTAACCAAACCTAACCTAACCTAACCTAACCCAAACTAACCCAAACTAACCTAACCCAACCTAACCTAACCTAACCTAACCTAACCTAACCCAACCTAACCTATCATAACCTAACCTAACCTAACCTAACCTAACCTAACCTAACCTAACCTAACCTAAGCTAACCCAACCTAACCTAACCTAACCTAACCTAACCCAACCTAACCTAACCTAACCTAACCCAAACTAACCCAAACTAACCTAACCTAACCTAACCTAACCGAACCTAACCTAACCCAACCTAACCTAACCTAACCTAACCTAACATATCCTAACCTAACCTAACCCAACCTAACCTAATCTAACCCAACCTAGCCTAACCTAACCTAACATAACCTAACCCAACCTAACCTAACCTAACCTAACCTAACCTAACCTAACCCAACCTAACTAAACCTAACCTAACCTAACCTTACCGAACATAACCTAACTGAACCTAACCTAACCTAACCCATACTAACTTAATTAAACCTAACCTAACCTAACCTAACCTAACCTAACCTAACCTAACCCAACGTAATCTAACCTAACCTAACCTAACCTAACCTAACCTAACCTAACCTAACCTAACCCAACCTAACCTAACCTAACCTAATCTATCCTAACCTAACCTAACCTAACTAACCTAACCTAACCTAACCTAACCTAACCCAACCTAACCTAACCTAACCTAATCTAACCTAACCCAACCCAACCTAACCTAACTTAACCTAACCTAACCTAACGCAACCTAACCTAACCTAACCTAAATTTGGGCTACTTTCGCTACTTTGCAGCCCAAATTTGGACTAGTTTGGCTACTTTGTAGCCCAAAATTGGGCTACTTTCGCTACTTTGTAGCCCAAATTTGGGCTACTTTCGCTACTTTACAGCCCAAAATATGGCTACTTTCGCTACTAGTAGCCCAAAATTGGGCTACTTTTGCTATTACTAGCCCTAAAATTGGGCTACCTTCGCTACTAGTTGCCCAAAAATTGGGCTACTTTCGCTAGTAGTAGCACGAAATTGGGCTACTTATACAATAAAATGGGCTACTTTCGCTACTAGTAGCCCAAAAATTGGGCAAACTAATCTAACCTTACCTAACCTAACCTAACCTAACCTAACCTAACCTAACCTAACCTAACCTAACCTGACGTGACCTAACCTAACCTAACCTAACCTAACCCAACCTAACCTAACCTAACCTAACCTAACCCAACCAAACCTAACCTAACCCAACCTAGCCTAACCTAACCTAACCTAACCCAACCTAACCTAACCTAACCTAACCTAACCTAACCTAACCTAACCTAACCTAACCTAACCTAACCTAACTAACCTAACTAACCTAACCTAACACCTAACCCAACCTAACCTAACCTAACCTAACCCAACCTAACCTAACCTAACCTAACCTAACCTAACCTAACCTAACCTAACCTAACCTAACCCAACCTAACCTAACCTAACCTAACCTAACCTAACCTAACCTAACCTAACTGAACCTAACCTAACCTAACCCATACTAACCTAACTTAACCTAACCTAACCTAACCTAACTAACCTAACCAACCTAACCTAACCTAACCTAACCTAAACTAACCTAACCTAACCTAACCTAACCTAACCCATACAAACTAACCTAACCTAACCTAACCTAACCTAACCTAACCCAACCTAACCTAACCTAACCCAATCTAACCTAACCTAACCTATCCTACCCTAACCAAACCTAACCTCACCTAACCTAACCTAACCTAACCTAACCCAACGTAATCTAACCTAACCTAACCTAATCTTACCTAACCTAACCTAACCTAACCCAACCTAACCTACCTAACCTAACCCAAACTACCCAAACTAACCTAACCCCTAACCTAACCTAACCTAACCCAACCTAACCTAACCTAACCTAACCCAACCTAACCTAACCTAACCTAACCTTACCCAACCTAACCTAACCTAACCTAATCTAACCTAACCTAACCTAACCTAACCTAACCTAACCCAACCTAACCTAACCTAACCTAATCCAACCTAACCCAACCCAACCTAACCTAACTTAACCTAACCTAACCTAACCCAACCTAACCTAACCTAACCTAAATTTGGGC
>NW_027189358.1:0-20000 GCF_040958095.1 Procambarus clarkii
GGAAAGGAATGATGCTTCCTGGGTAGGGGAGTTGGTGTGGGGTTAGTCACTTGGTGGCCTTGGACCTGTGGGGGAGGGGGGCGAGGGGGTTGCCAGTTATGAATTTAATGATTGAATTTGTTAAGATAGGGTATTTATGTAAAAGACGCTGTGAAGAGATAGTAACAAAAGTGTTCCTGACTGCTGTAAGGTAGTGAGTAACTGACTTGTATGTTAGAAAAATGAATGCTTACAAGAAAATTACCTTTTCTTTGAAAACATTTTTTTGCAAAATAAGTACAAGTTATTTTGTAAACAAAATATCATTATTTTCCTTTAATAAACACACATGAGCACAAATGGTCCTCGGGAGTCAGAGAGATTGAGAATGAACAGCAAAATAGTAACAAAAAATGAGACAATGATGGG
This sequence comes from Procambarus clarkii, assembly GCF_040958095.1. Classification (NCBI taxonomy): domain Eukaryota; kingdom Metazoa; phylum Arthropoda; class Malacostraca; order Decapoda; family Cambaridae; genus Procambarus; species Procambarus clarkii. The sequence continues at coordinate 409 of NW_027189358.1, forward strand.
ATACTATGTAATTCAAACATAAACCTGTTAAGTATGTAAATTACAGTACCACTAAACACGCGTACACGTACATATGTCAATCAATTTACATAAATAAACATTCACTAATATGTTCCTTTAACAATGGACACATAGATAATTACCATACACGTGTCAGTCCAATTGCAGGTACACATAGACACACATAGCTGCACTTGTCTGTCGCTCCTGACAATAGTAAAACATGTAACAAAAAATGTGACAATGATGGGACACTATGTCATTCAAACGTACACACGCTAACCTTATATATTACAGTAACACTAAACACGCGTACATGTATATATGTCATTCAATTTACATAAAAAAACATTCACTAATATGTTCCTTTTACAATTAACACACAGATAATTACCGTACACATGTCAGTCCAATTGCAGGTACACATAAACACACATAGCTGCACTTGTCTGTCGCTCCTGACAATAGTATACATAGGTATACACACAAAACAGTCCTTTATCAACTAATGTGTGTGTGTGTGTGTGGTGTGTGTGTATTTATTCCTTGTATTTATTATTTGTGTCTGCAAAATCGAGTTATTAGCTCTTGGACCCCGCCTTTCTAACAAATGTATTTTTCCTCTTTTATATCAACTACATTTATTTCTCACTAACACACACGCACACACACACACATAGTGGAAACAGGAGGCCAGACACAGGATACAGAATAGGAGATGAAGAACTTAATGAAACGGACTGAGAGAAAGATCTAGGAGTTGATATCACACCAAACCTGTCTCCTGAAGCCCACGTAAAAAGAATAACGTCTGCGGCATATGCGAGACTACCTTACATCAGAACAGCCTTCAGGAACCTGTGTAAGGAATCATTCAGAATCTTGTACACCACATATGTAAGACCAATCCTGGAGTATGCGGCCCCAGCATGGAGCCCGTATCTTGTCAAGCACAAGACGAAGCAGGAAAAAGTACAAAGGTATGCCACTAGACTAGTCCCAGAACTAAGAGGCATGAGTTACGAGGAAAGGATGCGGGAAATGCACCTTACGACACTGGAAGACAGAAGAGTAAGGGGAGACATGATCATAACCTACACAACCCTCAGAGGAATCGACCGGGTAAACAAGGATAAACTATTCAACACTGGTGGGACGCAAACAAGGGGACACAGGTGGAAACTGAGTACCCACATGAGCCACAGACACGTTAGAAGGAACTTTTTCAGTGTCAGAGTAGTTAACGGATGGAATGCATTAGGCAGTGATGTGGTGGAGGCTGACTCCATACACAGTTTCAAATGTAGATATGATAGAGCCCAGTAGGCTCAGGAATCTGTACACCAGTTGATTGACAGTTGAGAGGCGGGACCAAAGAGCCAAAGCTCAACCCCGCAAGCACAAATAGGTGAGTAAAAATAGGTGAGTACACAGAGGAAGCAGCCCATAACAGCTCTTTAAATTCCAGGTACCTATTTACTGCTAGGTAACAGGAACAACAGGGTGAAAGAAACTGCCTAGTTTCGTTTCTGCCATCACCGGAGGATCGAACACGGACGCTAGGATTACGAGTTGAGAGCGCTGTCTACTCAGCTGTCAGGCCCCGTAGTGCGTGTACTCGTCAAAAAACATAATTTGGGAGAGGTTAGGGGAAAGGAATGATGCTTCCTGGGTAGGGGAGTTGGTGTGGGGTTAGTCACTTGGTGGCCTTGGACCTGTGGGGGAGGGGGTTGCCAGTTATGAATTTAATGATTGAATTTGTTAAGATAGGGTATTTATGTAAAAGACGCTGTGAAGAGATAGTAACAAAAGTGTTCCTGACTGCTGTAAGGTAGTGAGTAACTGACTTGTATGTTAGAAAAATGAATGCTTACAAGAAAATTACCTTTTCTTTGAAAACATTTTTTTGCAAAATAAGTACAAGTTATTTTGTAAACAAAATATCATTATTTTCCTTTAATAAACACACATGAGCACAAATGGTCCTCGGGAGTCAGAGAGATTGAGAATGAACAGCAAAATAGTAACAAAAAATGAGACAATGATGGGATACTATGTAATTCAAACATAAACCTGTTAAGTATGTAAATTACAGTACCACTAAACACGCGTACACGTACATATGTCAATCAATTTACATAAATAAACATTCACTAATATGTTCCTTTAACAATGGACACATAGATAATTACCATACACGTGTCAGTCCAATTGCAGGTACACATAGACACACATAGCTGCATTTGTCTGTCGCTCCTGACAATAGTAAACATGTAACAAAAAATGTGACAATGATGGGACACTATGTCATTCAAACGTACACACGCTAACCTTATATATTACAGTAACACTAAACACGCGTACATGTATATATGTCATTCAATTTACATAAAAAAACATTCACTAATATGTTCCTTTTACAATTAACACACAGATAATTACCGTACACATGTCAGTCCAATTGCAGGTACACATAAACACACATAGCTGCACTTGTCTGTCGCTCCTGACAATAGTATACATAGGTATACACACAAAACAGTCCTTTATCAACTAATGTGTGTGTGTGTGTGTGTGTGTGTGTGTATTTATTCCTTGTATTTATTATTTGTGTCTGCAAAATCGAGTTATTAGCTCTTGGACCCCGCCTTTCTAACAAATGTATTTTTCCTCTTTTATATCAACTACATTTATTTCTCACTAACACACACGCACACACACACACATAGTGGAAACAGGAGGCCAGACACAGGATACAGAATAGGAGATGAAGAACTTAATGAAACGGACTGAGAGAAAGATCTAGGAGTTGATATCACACCAAACCTGTCTCCTGAAGCCCACGTAAAAAGAATAACGTCTGCGGCATATGCGAGACTACCTTACATCAGAACAGCCTTCAGGAACCTGTGTAAGGAATCATTCAGAATCTTGTACACCACATATGTAAGACCAATCCTGGAGTATGCGGCCCCAGCATGGAGCCCGTATCTTGTCAAGCACAAGACGAAGCAGGAAAAAGTACAAAGGTATGCCACTAGACTAGTCCCAGAACTAAGAGGCATGAGTTACGAGGAAAGGATGCGGGAAATGCACCTTACGACACTGGAAGACAGAAGAGTAAGGGGAGACATGATCATAACCTACACAACCCTCAGAGGAATCGACCGGGTAAACAAGGATAAACTATTCAACACTGGTGGGACGCAAACAAGGGGACACAGGTGGAAACTGAGTACCCACATGAGCCACAGACACGTTAGAAGGAACTTTTTCAGTGTCAGAGTAGTTAACGGATGGAATGCATTAGGCAGTGATGTGGTGGAGGCTGACTCCATACACAGTTTCAAATGTAGATATGATAGAGCCCAGTAGGCTCAGGAATCTGTACACCAGTTGATTGACAGTTGAGAGGCGGGACCAAAGAGCCAAAGCTCAACCCCCGCAAGCACAAATAGGTGAGTAAAAATAGGTGAGTACACAGAGGAAGCAGCCCATAACAGCTCTTTAAATTCCAGGTACCTATTTACTGCTAGGTAACAGGAACAACAGGGTGAAAGAAACTGCCTAGTTTCGTTTCTGCCATCACCGGAGGATCGAACACGGACGCTAGGATTACGAGTTGAGAGCGCTGTCTACTCAGCTGTCAGGCCCCGTAGTGCGTGTACTCGTCAAAAAACATAATTTGGGAGAGGTTAGGGGAAAGGAATGATGCTTCCTGGGTAGGGGAGTTGGTGTGGGGTTAGTCACTTGGTGGCCTTGGACCTGTGGGGGAGGGGGGCGAGGGGGTTGCCAGTTATGAATTTAATGATTGAATTTGTTAAGATAGGGTATTTATGTAAAAGACGCTGTGAAGAGATAGTAACAAAAGTGTTCCTGACTGCTGTAAGGTAGTGAGTAACTGACTTGTATGTTAGAAAAATGAATGCTTACAAGAAAATTACCTTTTCTTTGAAAACATTTTTTTGCAAAATAAGTACAAGTTATTTTGTAAACAAAATATCATTATTTTCCTTTAATAAACACACATGAGCACAAATGGTCCTCGGGAGTCAGAGAGATTGAGAATGAACAGCAAAATAGTAACAAAAAATGAGACAATGATGGGATACTATGTAATTCAAACATAAACCTGTTAAGTATGTAAATTACAGTACCACTAAACACGCGTACACGTACATATGTCAATCAATTTACATAAATAAACATTCACTAATATGTTCCTTTAACAATGGACACATAGATAATTACCATACACGTGTCAGTCCAATTGCAGGTACACATAGACACACATAGCTGCACTTGTCTGTCGCTCCTGACAATAGTAAACATGTAACAAAAAATGTGACAATGATGGGACACTATGTCATTCAAACGTACACACGCTAACCTTATATATTACAGTAACACTAAACACGCGTACATGTATATATGTCATTCAATTTACATAAAAAAACATTCACTAATATGTTCCTTTTACAATTAACACACAGATAATTACCGTACACATGTCAGTCCAATTGCAGGTACACATAAACACACATAGCTGCACTTGTCTGTCGCTCCTGACAATAGTATACATAGGTATACACACAAAACAGTCCTTTATCAACTAATGTGTGTGTGTGTGTGTGTGTGTGTATTTATTCCTTGTATTTATTATTTGTGTCTGCAAAATCGAGTTATTAGCTCTTGGACCCCGCCTTTCTAACAAATGTATTTTTCCTCTTTTATATCAACTACATTTATTTCTCACTAACACACACGCACACACACACACATAGTGGAAACAGGAGGCCAGACACAGGATACAGAATAGGAGATGAAGAACTTAATGAAACGGACTGAGAGAAAGATCTAGGAGTTGATATCACACCAAACCTGTCTCCTGAAGCCCACGTAAAAAGAATAACGTCTGCGGCATATGCGAGACTACCTTACATCAGAACAGCCTTCAGGAACCTGTGTAAGGAATCATTCAGAATCTTGTACACCACATATGTAAGACCAATCCTGGAGTATGCGGCCCCAGCATGGAGCCCGTATCTTGTCAAGCACAAGACGAAGCAGGAAAAAGTACAAAGGTATGCCACTAGACTAGTCCCAGAACTAAGAGGCATGAGTTACGAGGAAAGGATGCGGGAAATGCACCTTACGACACTGGAAGACAGAAGAGTAAGGGGAGACATGATCATAACCTACACAACCCTCAGAGGAATCGACCGGGTAAACAAGGATAAACTATTCAACACTGGTGGGACGCAAACAAGGGGACACAGGTGGAAACTGAGTACCCACATGAGCCACAGACACGTTAGAAGGAACTTTTTCAGTGTCAGAGTAGTTAACGGATGGAATGCATTAGGCAGTGATGTGGTGGAGGCTGACTCCATACACAGTTTCAAATGTAGATATGATAGAGCCCAGTAGGCTCAGGAATCTGTACACCAGTTGATTGACAGTTGAGAGGCGGGACCAAAGAGCCAAAGCTCAACCCCCGCAAGCACAAATAGGTGAGTAAAAATAGGTGAGTACACAGAGGAAGCAGCCCATAACAGCTCTTTAAATTCCAGGTACCTATTTACTGCTAGGTAACAGGAACAACAGGGTGAAAGAAACTGCCTAGTTTCGTTTCTGCCATCACCGGAGGATCGAACACGGACGCTAGGATTACGAGTTGAGAGCGCTGTCTACTCAGCTGTCAGGCCCCGTAGTGCGTGTACTCGTCAAAAAACATAATTTGGGAGAGGTTAGGGGAAAGGAATGATGCTTCCTGGGTAGGGGAGTTGGTGTGGGGTTAGTCACTTGGTGGCCTTGGACCTGTGGGGGAGGGGGTTGCCAGTTATGAATTTAATGATTGAATTTGTTAAGATAGGGTATTTATGTAAAAGACGCTGTGAAGAGATAGTAACAAAAGTGTTCCTGACTGCTGTAAGGTAGTGAGTAACTGACTTGTATGTTAGAAAAATGAATGCTTACAAGAAAATTACCTTTTCTTTGAAAACATTTTTTTGCAAAATAAGTACAAGTTATTTTGTAAACAAAATATCATTATTTTCCTTTAATAAACACACATGAGCACAAATGGTCCTCGGGAGTCAGAGAGATTGAGAATGAACAGCAAAATAGTAACAAAAAATGAGACAATGATGGGATACTATGTAATTCAAACATAAACCTGTTAAGTATGTAAATTACAGTACCACTAAACACGCGTACACGTACATATGTCAATCAATTTACATAAATAAACATTCACTAATATGTTCCTTTAACAATGGACACATAGATAATTACCATACACGTGTCAGTCCAATTGCAGGTACACATAGACACACATAGCTGCATTTGTCTGTCGCTCCTGACAATAGTAAACATGTAACAAAAAATGTGACAATGATGGGACACTATGTCATTCAAACGTACACACGCTAACCTTATATATTACAGTAACACTAAACACGCGTACATGTATATATGTCATTCAATTTACATAAAAAAACATTCACTAATATGTTCCTTTTACAATTAACACACAGATAATTACCGTACACATGTCAGTCCAATTGCAGGTACACATAAACACACATAGCTGCACTTGTCTGTCGCTCCTGACAATAGTATACATAGGTATACACACAAAACAGTCCTTTATCAACTAATGTGTGTGTGTGTGTGTGTGTGTGTGTGTATTTATTCCTTGTATTTATTATTTGTGTCTGCAAAATCGAGTTATTAGCTCTTGGACCCCGCCTTTCTAACAAATGTATTTTTCCTCTTTTATATCAACTACATTTATTTCTCACTAACACACACGCACACACACACACATAGTGGAAACAGGAGGCCAGACACAGGATACAGAATAGGAGATGAAGAACTTAATGAAACGGACTGAGAGAAAGATCTAGGAGTTGATATCACACCAAACCTGTCTCCTGAAGCCCACGTAAAAAGAATAACGTCTGCGGCATATGCGAGACTACCTTACATCAGAACAGCCTTCAGGAACCTGTGTAAGGAATCATTCAGAATCTTGTACACCACATATGTAAGACCAATCCTGGAGTATGCGGCCCCAGCATGGAGCCCGTATCTTGTCAAGCACAAGACGAAGCAGGAAAAAGTACAAAGGTATGCCACTAGACTAGTCCCAGAACTAAGAGGCATGAGTTACGAGGAAAGGATGCGGGAAATGCACCTTACGACACTGGAAGACAGAAGAGTAAGGGGAGACATGATCATAACCTACACAACCCTCAGAGGAATCGACCGGGTAAACAAGGATAAACTATTCAACACTGGTGGGACGCAAACAAGGGGACACAGGTGGAAACTGAGTACCCACATGAGCCACAGACACGTTAGAAGGAACTTTTTCAGTGTCAGAGTAGTTAACGGATGGAATGCATTAGGCAGTGATGTGGTGGAGGCTGACTCCATACACAGTTTCAAATGTAGATATGATAGAGCCCAGTAGGCTCAGGAATCTGTACACCAGTTGATTGACAGTTGAGAGGCGGGACCAAAGAGCCAAAGCTCAACCCCCGCAAGCACAAATAGGTGAGTAAAAATAGGTGAGTACACAGAGGAAGCAGCCCATAACAGCTCTTTAAATTCCAGGTACCTATTTACTGCTAGGTAACAGGAACAACAGGGTGAAAGAAACTGCCTAGTTTCGTTTCTGCCATCACCGGAGGATCGAACACGGACGCTAGGATTACGAGTTGAGAGCGCTGTCTACTCAGCTGTCAGGCCCCGTAGTGCGTGTACTCGTCAAAAAACATAATTTGGGAGAGGTTAGGGGAAAGGAATGATGCTTCCTGGGTAGGGGAGTTGGTGTGGGGTTAGTCACTTGGTGGCCTTGGACCTGTGGGGGAGGGGGTTGCCAGTTATGAATTTAATGATTGAATTTGTTAAGATAGGGTATTTATGTAAAAGACGCTGTGAAGAGATAGTAACAAAAGTGTTCCTGACTGCTGTAAGGTAGTGAGTAACTGACTTGTATGTTAGAAAAATGAATGCTTACAAGAAAATTACCTTTTCTTTGAAAACATTTTTTTGCAAAATAAGTACAAGTTATTTTGTAAACAAAATATCATTATTTTCCTTTAATAAACACACATGAGCACAAATGGTCCTCGGGAGTCAGAGAGATTGAGAATGAACAGCAAAATAGTAACAAAAAATGAGACAATGATGGGATACTATGTAATTCAAACATAAACCTGTTAAGTATGTAAATTACAGTACCACTAAACACGCGTACACGTACATATGTCAATCAATTTACATAAATAAACATTCACTAATATGTTCCTTTAACAATGGACACATAGATAATTACCATACACGTGTCAGTCCAATTGCAGGTACACATAGACACACATAGCTGCACTTGTCTGTCGCTCCTGACAATAGTAAACATGTAACAAAAAATGTGACAATGATGGGACACTATGTCATTCAAACGTACACACGCTAACCTTATATATTACAGTAACACTAAACACGCGTACATGTATATATGTCATTCAATTTACATAAAAAAACATTCACTAATATGTTCCTTTTACAATTAACACACAGATAATTACCGTACACATGTCAGTCCAATTGCAGGTACACATAAACACACATAGCTGCACTTGTCTGTCGCTCCTGACAATAGTATACATAGGTATACACACAAAACAGTCCTTTATCAACTAATGTGTGTGTGTGTGTGTGTGTGTGTGTATTTATTCCTTGTATTTATTATTTGTGTCTGCAAAATCGAGTTATTAGCTCTTGGACCCCGCCTTTCTAACAAATGTATTTTTCCTCTTTTATATCAACTACATTTATTTCTCACTAACACACACGCACACACACACACATAGTGGAAACAGGAGGCCAGACACAGGATACAGAATAGGAGATGAAGAACTTAATGAAACGGACTGAGAGAAAGATCTAGGAGTTGATATCACACCAAACCTGTCTCCTGAAGCCCACGTAAAAAGAATAACGTCTGCGGCATATGCGAGACTACCTTACATCAGAACAGCCTTCAGGAACCTGTGTAAGGAATCATTCAGAATCTTGTACACCACATATGTAAGACCAATCCTGGAGTATGCGGCCCCAGCATGGAGCCCGTATCTTGTCAAGCACAAGACGAAGCAGGAAAAAGTACAAAGGTATGCCACTAGACTAGTCCCAGAACTAAGAGGCATGAGTTACGAGGAAAGGATGCGGGAAATGCACCTTACGACACTGGAAGACAGAAGAGTAAGGGGAGACATGATCATAACCTACACAACCCTCAGAGGAATCGACCGGGTAAACAAGGATAAACTATTCAACACTGGTGGGACGCAAACAAGGGGACACAGGTGGAAACTGAGTACCCACATGAGCCACAGACACGTTAGAAGGAACTTTTTCAGTGTCAGAGTAGTTAACGGATGGAATGCATTAGGCAGTGATGTGGTGGAGGCTGACTCCATACACAGTTTCAAATGTAGATATGATAGAGCCCAGTAGGCTCAGGAATCTGTACACCAGTTGATTGACAGTTGAGAGGCGGGACCAAAGAGCCAAAGCTCAACCCCCGCAAGCACAAATAGGTGAGTAAAAATAGGTGAGTACACAGAGGAAGCAGCCCATAACAGCTCTTTAAATTCCAGGTACCTATTTACTGCTAGGTAACAGGAACAACAGGGTGAAAGAAACTGCCTAGTTTCGTTTCTGCCATCACCGGAGGATCGAACACGGACGCTAGGATTACGAGTTGAGAGCGCTGTCTACTCAGCTGTCAGGCCCCGTAGTGCGTGTACTCGTCAAAAAACATAATTTGGGAGAGGTTAGGGGAAAGGAATGATGCTTCCTGGGTAGGGGAGTTGGTGTGGGGTTAGTCACTTGGTGGCCTTGGACCTGTGGGGGAGGGGGTTGCAGTTATGAATTTAATGATTGAATTTGTTAAGATAGGGTATTTATGTAAAAGACGCTGTAAAGAGATAGTAACAAAAGTGTTCCTGACTGCTGTAAGGTAGTGAGTACCTGACTTGTATGTTAGAAAAATGAATGCTTACAAGAAAATTACCTTTTCTTTGAAAACATTTTTTTGCAAAATAAGTACAAGTTATTTTGTAAACAAAATATCATTATTTTCCTTTAATAAACACACATGAGCACAAATGGTCCTCGGGAGTCAGAGAGATTGAGAATGAACAACAAAATAGTAACAAAAAATGAGACAATGATGGGATACTATGTAATTCAAACATAAACCTGTTAAGTATGTAAATTACAGTACCACTAAACACGCGTACACGTACATATGTCAATCAATTTACATAAATAAACATTCACTAATATGTTCCTTTAACAATGGACACATAGATAATTACCATACACGTGTCAGTCCAATTGCAGGTACACATAGACACACATAGCTGCACTTGTCTGTCGCTCCTGACAATAGTAAACATGTAACAAAAAATGTGACAATGATGGGACACTATGTCATTCAAACGTACACACGCTAACCTTATATATTACAGTAACACTAAACACGCGTACATGTATATATGTCATTCAATTTACATAAAAAAACATTCACTAATATGTTCCTTTTACAATTAACACACAGATAATTACCGTACACATGTCAGTCCAATTGCAGGTACACATAAACACACATAGCTGCACTTGTCTGTCGCTCCTGACAATAGTATACATAGGTATACACACAAAACAGTCCTTTATCAACTAATGTGTGTGTGTGTGTGTGTGTGTGTGTATTTATTCCTTGTATTTATTATTTGTGTCTGCAAAATCGAGTTATTAGCTCTTGGACCCCGCCTTTCTAACAAATGTATTTTTCCTCTTTTATATCAACTACATTTATTTCTCACTAACACACACGCACACACACACACATAGTGGAAACAGGAGGCCAGACACAGGATACAGAATAGGAGATGAAGAACTTAATGAAACGGACTGAGAGAAAGATCTAGGAGTTGATATCACACCAAACCTGTCTCCTGAAGCCCACGTAAAAAGAATAACGTCTGCGGCATATGCGAGACTACCTTACATCAGAACAGCCTTCAGGAACCTGTGTAAGGAATCATTCAGAATCTTGTACACCACATATGTAAGACCAATCCTGGAGTATGCGGCCCCAGCATGGAGCCCGTATCTTGTCAAGCACAAGACGAAGCAGGAAAAAGTACAAAGGTATGCCACTAGACTAGTCCCAGAACTAAGAGGCATGAGTTACGAGGAAAGGATGCGGGAAATGCACCTTACGACACTGGAAGACAGAAGAGTAAGGGGAGACATGATCATAACCTACACAACCCTCAGAGGAATCGACCGGGTAAACAAGGATAAACTATTCAACACTGGTGGGACGCAAACAAGGGGACACAGGTGGAAACTGAGTACCCACATGAGCCACAGACACGTTAGAAGGAACTTTTTCAGTGTCAGAGTAGTTAACGGATGGAATGCATTAGGCAGTGATGTGGTGGAGGCTGACTCCATACACAGTTTCAAATGTAGATATGATAGAGCCCAGTAGGCTCAGGAATCTGTACACCAGTTGATTGACAGTTGAGAGGCGGGACCAAAGAGCCAAAGCTCAACCCCCGCAAGCACAAATAGGTGAGTAAAAATAGGTGAGTACACAGAGGAAGCAGCCCATAACAGCTCTTTAAATTCCAGGTACCTATTTACTGCTAGGTAACAGGAACAACAGGGTGAAAGAAACTGCCTAGTTTCGTTTCTGCCATCACCGGAGGATCGAACACGGACGCTAGGATTACGAGTTGAGAGCGCTGTCTACTCAGCTGTCAGGCCCCGTAGTGCGTGTACTCGTCAAAAAACATAATTTGGGAGAGGTTAGGGGAAAGGAATGATGCTTCCTGGGTAGGGGAGTTGGTGTGGGGTTAGTCACTTGGTGGCCTTGGACCTGTGGGGGAGGGGGTTGCAGTTATGAATTTAATGATTGAATTTGTTAAGATAGGGTATTTATGTAAAAGACGCTGTAAAGAGATAGTAACAAAAGTGTTCCTGACTGCTGTAAGGTAGTGAGTACCTGACTTGTATGTTAGAAAAATGAATGCTTACAAGAAAATTACCTTTTCTTTGAAAACATTTTTTTGCAAAATAAGTACAAGTTATTTTGTAAACAAAATATCATTATTTTCCTTTAATAAACACACATGAGCACAAATGGTCCTCGGGAGTCAGAGAGATTGAGAATGAACAACAAAATAGTAACAAAAAATGAGACAATGATGGGATACTATGTAATTCAAACATAAACCTGTTAAGTATGTAAATTACAGTACCACTAAACACGCGTACACGTACATATGTCAATCAATTTACATAAATAAACATTCACTAATATGTTCCTTTAACAATGGACACATAGATAATTACCATACACGTGTCAGTCCAATTGCAGGTACACATAGACACACATAGCTGCACTTGTCTGTCGCTCCTGACAATAGTAAACATGTAACAAAAAATGTGACAATGATGGGACACTATGTCATGCAAACGTACACACGCTAACCTTATATATTACAGTAACACTAAACACGCGTACATGTATATATGTCATTCAATTTACATAAAAAAACATTCACTAATATGTTCCTTTTACAATTAACACACAGATAATTACCGTACACATGTCAGTCCAATTGCAGGTACACATAAACACACATAGCTGCACTTGTCTGTCGCTCCTGACAATAGTATACATAGGTATACACACAAAACAGTCCTTTATCAACTAATGTGTGTGTGTGTGTGTGTGTGTGTGTATTTATTCCTTGTATTTATTATTTGTGTCTGCAAAATCGAGTTATTAGCTCTTGGACCACGCCTTTCTAACAAATGTATTTTTCCTCTTTTATATCAACTACATTTATTTCTCACTAACACACACGCACACACACACACATAGTGGAAACAGGAGGCCAGACACAGGATACAGAATAGGAGATGAAGAACTTAATGAAACGGACTGAGAGAACGATCTAGGAGTTGATATCACACCAAACCTGTCTCCTGAAGCCCACGTAAAAAGAATAACGTCTGCGGCATATGCGAGACTACCTTACATCAGAACAGCCTTCAGGAACCTGTGTAAGGAATCATTCAGAATCTTGTACACCACATATGTAAGACCAATCCTGGAGTATGCGGCCCCAGCATGGAGCCCGTATCTTGTCAAGCACAAGACGAAGCAGGAAAAAGTACAAAGGTATGCCACTAGACTAGTCCCAGAACTAAGAGGCATGAGTTACGAGGAAAGGATGCGGGAAATGCACCTTACGACACTGGAAGACAGAAGAGTAAGGGGAGACATGATCATAACCTACACAACCCTCAGAGGAATCGACCGGGTAAACAAGGATAAACTATTCAACACTGGTGGGACGCAAACAAGGGGACACAGGTGGAAACTGAGTACCCACATGAGCCACAGACACGTTAGAAGGAACTTTTTCAGTGTCAGAGTAGTTAACGGATGGAATGCATTAGGCAGTGATGTGGTGGAGGCTGACTCCATACACAGTTTCAAATGTAGATATGATAGAGCCCAGTAGGCTCAGGAATCTGTACACCAGTTGATTGACAGTTGAGAGGTGGGACCAAAGAACCATAGCTCAACCCCCGCAAGCACAAATAGGTGAGTACACACACACACACACACACACACACACACACTCACACACACACACACACACACACACACACACACACACACACACACACACACACACACACACACACACACACACACACACACACACACACACACACACACACACACATGGAATGCATTATGCATGGCACTGAACTACAGGCCAGTGTCCTTGACTTGTATACCATGCAAGGTGATGGAGAAGATCGTGAGAAAAAACCTGGTAACACATCTGGAGAGAAGGGACTTCGTGACAAATCGCCAACATGGATTCAGGGAGGGTAAATCTTGCCTTACAGGCTTGATAGAATTCTACGATCAGGTGACACAGATTAAGCAAGAAAGAGAGGGCTGGGCGGACTGCATTTTCTTGGATTGTCGGAAAGCCTTTGACACAGTACCGCATAAGAGGCTGGTACATAAGCTGGAGAGACAGGCAGGTGTAGCTGGTAAGGTGCTCCAATGGATAAGGGAGTATCTAAGCAATAGGAAGCAGAGAGTTACGGTGAGGGGTGAGACCTCCGATTGGCGTGAAGTCACCAGTGGAGTCCCACAGGGCTCTGTACTCGGTCCTTGTTTCTGATATATGTAAATGATCTCCCGGAGGGTATCGATTCATTTCTCTCAATGTTTGCGGACGATGCTAAAATTATGAGAAGGATTAAAACAGAAGAGGACTGTTTGAGGCTTCAAGAAGACCTAGACAAGCTGAAGGAATGGTCGAACAAATGGTTGTTAGAGTTTAACCCAACCAAATGTAATGTAATGAAGATAGGTGTAGGGAGCAGGAGGCCAGATACAAGGTATCATCTGGGAGAGGAAATTCTTCAGGAGTCAGAGAAGGAAAAAGACTTGGGGGTTGATATCACGCCAGACCTGTCTCCTGCAGCACATATCAAGCGGATAACATCAGCGGCATATGCCAGGCTGGCCAACATACGAACGGCATTCAGAAACTTGTGTAAAGAATCATTCAGAACTTTGTATACCACATATGTCAGGCCAATCCTGGAGTATGCAGCCCCAGCATGGAGTCCATATCTAGTCAAGGATAAGACTAAACTGGAAAAGGTTCAAAGGTTTGCCACCAGACTAGTACGCGAGCTGAGAGGTATGAGCTACGAGGAGAGACTACGGGAATTAAACCTCACTTCGCTGGAAGACAGAAGAGTTAGGGGGGACATGATCACCACATTCAAGATTCTGAAGGGGATTGATAGGGTAGATAAAGACAGTCTATTTAACACAAGGGGAACACGCACAAGGGGACACAGGTGGAAACTGAGTGCCCAAATGAGCCACAGAGATATTAGAAAGAACTTTTTTAGTGTCAGAGTGGTTGACAAATGGAATGCATTAGGAAGTGATGTGGTGGAGGCTGACTCCATACACAGTTTCAAGTGTAGATATGACAGAGCCCGATAGGCTCATGAATCTGTACACCTGTTGATTGACGGTTGAGAGGCGGGACCAAAGAGCCAGAGCTCAACCCCCGCAAACACAACTAGGTGAGTACAACTAGGTGAGTACACACACACACACACACACACACACACACGAACTAGTAGCCAACTGTCTAAATGGAGAGAGTTTATTGGTTGTAATTCTTATGGTCCCCGTTCGAATCCCGGTTGACGCAAGAGGAAACCGGCAGATATTCTTTAACCTGATTCACCGGTTCACCTAGCACAAATGTATCCATCAATGTAGCCCTTTATTTATCTATTTATAATTGTCAATCCATCAATCTATCTTCCCATAAACCAACAATTTATCATTATATACATCTATCTTACCATGTATCCGTCCATCTACTCGACTGTTTATCCATCCATCTACTCATCTGTCTTTTCATCCATCAACTCTTCTATGGATCCGTCTATCCGTCAATGTATATATTTATCAATCAACGTATCCATCCATATATCTATCTATTACTATTTATATCTATCTCTCTATCTATTTGTATCCGTCGATCCTACTAACTCATTTTCCATTAATCTATCCATTTATCATTCTACTCATCTATCAATCTATTTATTCATCTACTTCTCTTTCCATCTATCCATCTACTCATCTATCTAAACATTAATCCATCTACATCCTCCCCACTCCGTCTCCTATCGTACTCCCATACTCCCTCCTCCCGTACCGGCTCCTTCTTTTTTCCACCCTCCCGTAACCCTGCTCATCCTCCTTCCTTCTGTCCTTCCCATACCCGCCCCTATCCCATCCCGCCCTTCCCATCGTCTTAACTCTCGGGGCAGTTCTTTACCTTCGTTCTCACTCCTTCCGCCGTTTCTCACTCTCGCCCTTCTTACTGTCTTCCCTCCCTCCGTCCATCCCGCTGCTAGTCCTTTCCTTCTTACCCATCCCATAGTCCTTCCTCCCAGCACCAGTCCTTCCCATCGTCCTCTTACCTCCCCCAGTACCTCCTTCACTCCCTCTTCATCCCTCTTTCACCTCACCTACACCTCTTCCCCTGTTCTCCCTCTTTATACCACCTCTAAATCTCCCGCCCCCCGACCGGCTTTGTACCTCTTCCCTCTCACAAAAATTAGGACCAATAGGACCAAAATTAAACTACTTTATGTGTTTAATTTAAGGAAATCATTTTTTCTGATTACGAAAAAGTCTCCACCATCTCCAGTAATAATTCACAATTAACCTTAATTGAATCAAGAGGGAGAGAAGGGGGGAGGGGTGAGAATAAATAATAATTATTCCAAAATACTTTAACTAATGTCTACACCTACCATCCTATGTCCGTTCCGTACCTCAGACCATTTCCCCTCTAATTTGGTAAAAATAAGCCTAAATAATATAATAATAAATATATTCAAAAAAATCTGTGGATAGCTACAGCCTCCAGCATATATATATATATATATATATATATATATATATATATATATATATATATATATATATATATATATATATATATATATATATATATATATATATATATATATATATATATATATATATATATATGCGAACAAGCCTGAATGGTCCCCAGGTATTTAAATGGTCCCCAGGAATGTATTTAAAAAAATATATATATATATATATATATATATATATATATATATATATATATATATATATATATATATATATATATATATATATATATATATATATATATATATATATATACAACTTTAGAACACTTTCCCACCAGGAGACTCGAACCCTAGCCAGCACAGAAGCCTTCCAGCAACTGGCATAACAGGTACGCCTTAACCCTAAACGCCTTAATCTTTGGTGTATTTAAATACTCCGATATTACCATCTCTTTTAAGGGTCTGAGCAGGTGGTGGAGCGGGTTAAGGCGTACCTGTTATGCCAGTTGCTGGAAGGCTTCTGTGCTGGCTAGGGTTCGAGTCTCCTCGTGGGAAAGTGTTCTAAAGTTGTTTACTTCACTCTCGTGTTTAGGAGAGTTGTGTCTTAAGCATAGACACTGTGTCTTCCCATATTAACAGGGACTTGATGAAATAAACGTATAAATGACCCCTCACTTGCTCTAGTGCTCTTCGGAAGTGGTGATCTTTGGTGTATTTAAATACTCCGAAATTACCATCTCTTTTAAGGGTCTGAGCAGGTGGTGGAGCGGGTTAAGGCGTACCTGTTATGCCAGTTGCTGGAAGGCTTCTGTGCTGGCTAGGGTTCGAGTCTACTGGTGGGAAAGTGTTCTAAAGTTGTATACTTCACTCTCGTGTTTAGGAGAGTTGTGCCTTAAGCATAGACACTGTGTCTTCCCATATTAACAGGGACTTGATGAAATAAATGTATAAATGACCCCTCACTTGCTCTAGTGCTCTTGGGAGGTGGTGATCATTGGTGTATTTAAATACTCCGAAATTACCATCTCTTTTAAGGGTCTGAGCAGGTGGTGGAGCGGGTTAAGGCGTACCTGTTATGCCAGTTGCTGGAAGGCTTCTGTGCTGGCTAGGGTTCGAGTCTCCTGGTGGGAAAGTGTTCTAAAGTTGTATACTTCACTCTCATGTTTAGGAGATTTGTGCCTTAAGCATAGACACTGTGTCTTCCCATATTAACAGGGACTTGATGAAATAAACATATAAATGACCCCTCACTTGCTCTAGTGCTCTTGGGAGGTGGTGATCTTTGGTATATTTAAATACTCCGAAATTACCATCTCTTTTAAGGGTATGAGCAGGTGGTGGAGCGGGTTAAGGCGTACCTGTTATGCCAGTTGCTGGAAGGCTTCTGTGCTGGCTAGGGTTCGAGTCTCCTGGTGGGAAAGTGTTCTAAAGTTGTATACTTCACTCTCGTGTTTAGGAGAGTTGTGCCTTAAGCATAGACACTGTGTCTTCCCATATTAACAGGGACTTGATGAAATAAACGTATAAATGACCCCTCACTTGCCCTAGTGCTCTTGGGAGGTGGTGATCTTTGGTGTATTTAAATACTCCGAAATTACCATCTCTTTTAAGGGTATGAGCAGGTGGTGGAGCGGGTTAAGACGTACCTGTTATGCCAGTTGCTGGAAGGCTTCTGTGCTGGCTAGGGTTCGAGTCTCCTGGTGGGAAAGTGTTCTAAAGTTGTATACTTCACTCTCGTGTTTAGGAGAGTTGTGCCATAAGCATAGACACTGTGTCTTCCCATATTAACAGGGACTTGATGAAATAAACGTATAAATGACCCCTCACTTGCTCTAGTGCTCTTGGGAGGTGGTGATCTTTGGTGTATTTAAATACTCCGAAATTACCATCTCTTTTAAGGGTCTGAGCAGGTGGTGGAGCGGGTTAAGGCGTACCTGTTATGCCAGTTGCTGGAAGGCTTCTGTGCTGGCTAGGGTTCGAGTCTCCTGGTGGGAAAGTGTTCTAAAGTTGTATACTTCACTCTCGTGTTTAGGAGAGTTGTGCCTTAAGCATAGACACTGTGTCTTCCCATATTAACAGGGACTTGATGAAATAAACGTATAAATGACCCCTCACTTGCTCTAGTGCTCTTGGGAGGTGGTGATCTTTGGTGTATTTAAATACTCCGAAATTACCATCTCTTTTAAGGGTCTGAGCAGGTGGTGGAGCGGGTTAAGGCGTACCTGTTATGCCAGTTGCTGGAAGGCTTCTGTGCTGGCTAGGGTTCGAGTCTCCTGGTGGGAAAGTGTTCTAAAGTAGTATACTTCACTCTCGTGTTTAGGAGAGTTGTGCCTTAAGCATAGACACTGTGTCTTCCCATATTAACAGGGACTTGATGAAATAAACGTATAAATGACCCCTCACTTGCTCTAGTGCTCTTGGGAGGTGGTGATCTTTGGTGTATTTAAATACTCCAAAATTACCATCTCTTTTAAGGGTCTGAGCAGGTGGTGGAGCCGGTTAAGGCGTACCTGTTATGCCAGTTGCTGGAAGGCTTCTGTGCTGGCTAGGGTTCGAGTCTACTGGTGGGAAAGTGTTCTAAAGTTGTATACTTCACTCTCGTGTTTAGGAGAGTTGTGCCTTAAGCATAGACACTGTGTCTTCCCATATTAACAGGGACATGATGAAATAAACGTATAAATGACCCCTCACTTGCTCTAGTGCTCTTGGGAGGTGGTGATCTTTGGTGTATTTAAATACTCCGAAATTACTATCTCTTTTAAGGGTCTGAGCAGGTGGTGGAGCGGGTTAAGGCGTACCTGTTATGCCAGTTGCTGGAAGGCTTCTGTGCTGGCAAGGGTTCGAGTCTCCTGGTGGGAAAGTGTTCTAAAGTTGTATACTTCACTCTCGTGTTTAGGAGAGTTGTGCCTTATATATATATATATATATATATATATATATATATATATATATATATATATATATATATATATATATATATATATATATATAATATATAATATATAATATATATATATATATAT
>NW_027189358.1:25000-37500 GCF_040958095.1 Procambarus clarkii
CTAGTCCTTTCCTTCTTACCCATCCCATAGTCCTTCCTCCCAGCACCAGTCCTTCCCATCGTCCTCTTACCTCCCCCAGTACCTCCTTCACTCCCTCTTCATCCCTCTTTCACCTCACCTACACCTCTTCCCCTGTTCTCCCTCTTTATTCCACCTCTAAATCTCCCGCCCCCCACCGGCTTTGTACCTCTTCCCTCTCACAAAAATTAGGACCAATAGGACCAAAATTAAACTACTTTATGTGTTTAATTTAAGGAAATAATTTTTTCTGATTACGAAAAAGTCTTCAACCATCTCCAGTAATAATTCACAATTAACCTTAATTGAATCAACAGGGAAAGAGGGGGGGAGGGGTGAGAATAAATAATAATTATTCCAAAATACTTTAACTAATGTCTACACCTACCATCCTATGTCCGTTCCCTACCCCAGACCATTTCCCCTCTAATTTGGTAAAAATAAGCCTTAATAATATAATAATAAATATATTCAAAAAAATCTGTGGATAGCTACAGCCTCCAGCGCATATATATATATATATATATATATATATATATATATATATATATATATATATATATATATATATATATATATATATATATATATATATATAAGCAATCCAGTTGGGATCGCCCCATTGCCGACAAAGTAGCTCCAACATTACTGTAAGCTGCGACAACACCACATGATACTGCCCGACGTAGAGCTGTAGCAGCTCCCCATGCAGGGGACTTCCTATTAGCAACCCCAATATCAGCTACTAGTACTCGTCTCACCACAGACCCTCTGAATGGCTGTGGCTCTCCGCCTCACTGCCCGAATCCACACCGAATACAGGGGTTTTGGTGGCGAGGCAGTGGCCAACATGTACGGACGACATGGCCTTCTCTGCCAAAGGACAGGAGGATGGCATGCAAGACACAGCGATGTTAACGACATTATAAAGAGAAGCCTTACCACGGAAGGTTGTCCAGCAGAGAGAGAGTCCCGTTCCCTATTGCCCCGCAACTCTGATGAGCCTGTTGATCGCCCAGATGGGATCACGGTGAACCCCTGGAAGAATGGTAGACAGTTGGTGTGGGACTACACTTGCGTTTCAACTTTAGTCAACACCTATGTTAACTTCAGTGCTGCTCAGGCAGGAGGTGCTGCCAATCACTGGGAAGCAGCCAAGTCACAAAATAATGGAGACCTTGATCACTACTACAATTTTGTCCCCATTGCCTCATAGACACTTGGTGCCTGGGGTAAAAGTGCTGCAAGTTTTTTGAAGGAGCTGGGGTCCAAGCTAATTGAAACAACTAGAGACCCTACAGCCGTCAGTTTTCTCTTTCAGCGCCTTAGTGTGGAGATCCAGAGAGGAATTGCTCACAGCATCCATGCTTCCTGCCCGCAATCCGAGGAGCTGGATGAGCTGGGGGGTTGTAATATAAATATTATGATTAAATTGTATTTATTTTTTCGTTTCGTTGCCTTATTTATCATTAATTTTTAAATTTTCGGTATAAAAAATTATTTTTGTGTCTATGGATGTCTGTCTGTGTGTTTGTTTGACTGTCCTTGTGAGTGTTTGGGGGAGTGTTTGTCCGGTTATACCTGTGGGTCCACGAGGCCATCTGTGTCCCCTCAGATGGTCTCCCTTATCACAGTTTTTGTCTATAGATGTGTGTCTGTGTGAGTGTTCGGGTGAGTGTGTGTCCGGTTATACCTGTGGGTCCACGAGGCCATCTGTGTCCCCTCAGATGGTCTTCTTTATCACAGTTTGTGTCTATGGAAGCAGGCGATGAGTCACAATAACGTGGCTAAATTATGTTGACCAGACCACACACTAGAAGGTGAAGGAACGACGACGTTTCGGTAAGTCCTTGACCATTCTCAAGTCGACTGAGAATGTGTCTATGGATGTGTGTCTGGGTGAGTGTCCCTGTGAGTGTCCGGGTGAGTGTGTGTGTTCGGTTATACCTGTGGGTCCACGAGGCAATCTGTGTTCCCTCAGATGGTCTTCCTTATCACAGTTTGTGTCTATGGATGTATGTCTGAGTGAGTGTCCCTGTGAGTGTCCTGGTGAGTGTGTGTGTGTGTGTGTGTGTGTGTGTGTGTGTGTGTGTGAGTGTCCGGGTTTATGTGTAGTTTGGTTTCTGGAACCATTTGTGTCCCTCCCTTCAACTCTTTTCCCTTATTCACACCGTGGGTTCGAATCCCAGGTGATTAGACCTGCCCTAGGTCAATGGATCCTAGGTATCCATCCGTGGGCATAACGGATTTCACCTTTTCCCCACTTTACTAGGAGTCAGACTAATTCCAGCTATCCAGAGAACCTTTCGATACAGAGGCAGCTACAGGAGGGGACCACATAAATTAGTGCCCTGTAGTTACGTAACCGTTCCGACAGGCTCGATCGCAATCTATCCAGATGAGAACACGTTCTCATCCGACTAGACCACGCTGGAGTCGCTGTTTGTCTCAAATTTGGACCCTTTATTCATAGTTAGTATTTTTGGTGTATTAATTGACGTGTATTAATTTGTTAATGACTTAGGTAGAGTGATTTGGGGGGAGACAGGGGGGGGGGGGGTTGGCGTGTGTAGTGTATTATACGAGATCGTGCTTGGGTTAGTATTCACCTTGTTGTGCTTGCGAGGGTTGAGCTTTGCTCTTTCGGCCCAGCTCTCAACTGTCAATCAATCAATCAATCAACTATTACTAACTTGTAACTAACACAAATTTTTCCACACACACGGGACCAAAGAGCCAGAGCTCAACCCCCGCAAGCACAACTAGGTGAGTACACACACACACACACACACACACACACACACAGAGGAAGCAGCCCATAACAGCTGTTTAAATCCCAGGTACCTATTTACTGCTAGGTAACAGGAACAACAGGGTGAAAGAAACTGCCCAGTTTCGTTTCTGCCATCACCGGAGGATCGAACACGGACGCTAGGATTACGAGTTGAGAGCGCTGTCTACTCAGCTGTCAGGCCCCGTAGTGCGTGTACTCGTCAAAAACATAATTTGGGAGAGGTTAGGGGAAAGGAATGATGCTTCCTGGGTTGGGGAGTTGGTGTGGGGTTAGTCACTTGGTGGCCTTGGACCTGTGGGGGAGGGGGGCGAGGGGGTTGCCAGTTATGAATTTAATGATTGAATTTGTTAAGGTTAAGATAGGGTATTTATGTAAAAGACGCTTTGAAGAGATAGTAACAAAAGTGTTCCTGACTGCTGTAAGGTAGTGAGTAACTGACTTGTATGTTAGAAAAATGAATGCTTACTAGAAAATTACCTTTTCTTTGAAAACATTTTTTTGCAAAATAAGTACAAGTTATTTTGTAAACAAAATATGATTATTTTCCTTTAATAAACACACATGAGCACAAATGGTCCTCGGGAGTCAGAGAGATTGAGAATGAACAGCAAAATAGTAACAAAAAATGAGACAATGATGGGATACTATGTAATTCAAACATAAACCTGTTAAGTATGTAAATTACAGTACCACTAAACACGCGTACACGTACATATGTCAATCAATATACATAAATAAACATTCACTAATATGTTCCTTTAACAATGGACACATAGATAATTACCATACACGTGTCAGTCCAATTGCAGGTACACATAGACAGACATAGCTGCACTTGTCTGTCGCTCCTGACAATAGTAAACATGTAACAAAAAATGTGACAATGATGGGACACTATGCCATTCAAACGTACACACGCTAACATTATAAATTACAGTAACACTAAACACGCGTACATGTATATATGTCATTCAATTTACATAAAAAAACATTCACTAATATGTTCCTTTTACAATTAACACACAGATAATTACCGTACACATGTCAGTCCAATTGGCAGGTACACATAAACACACATAGCTGCACTTGTCTGTCGCTCCTGACAATAGTATACATAGGTATACACACAAAACAGTCCTTTATCAACTAATGTGTGTGTGTGTGTGTGTGTGTGTGTGTGTGTGTGTGAGTGTGTGTGTGTGTGTGTGTGTATTTATTCCGTGTATTTATTATTTGTGTCTGCAAAATCGAGTTATTAGCTCTTGGACCCCGCCTTTCTAACAAATGTATTTTTCCTCTTTTATATCAACTACATTTATTTCTCACTAACACACACGCACACACACACACACACACACACACACACACACACACACACACAGTGGAAACAGGAGGCCAGACACAGGATACAGAATAGGAGATGAAGAACTTAATGAAACGGACTGAGAGAAAGATCTAGGAGTTGATATCACACCAAACCTGTCTCCTGAAGCCCACATAAAAAGAATAACGTCTGCGGCATATGCGAGACTACCTAACATCTGAACAGCCTTCAGGAACCTGTGTAAGGAATCATTCAGAATCTTGTACACCACATATGTAAGACCAATCCTGGAGTATGCGGCTCCAGCATGGAGCCCGTATCTTGTCAAGCACAAGTTGAAGCAGGAAAAAGTGCAAAGGTATGCCACTAGACTAGTCCCAGAACTAACAGGCATGAGTTACGAGGAAAGGCTGCGGGAAATGCACCTTACGACACTGGAAGACAGAAGAGTAAGGGGAGACATGATCATAACCTACACAACCCTCAGAGGAATCGACCGGGTAAACAAGGATAAACTATTCAACACTGGTGGGACGCAAACAAGGGGACACAGGTGGAAACTGAGTACCCACATGAGCCACAGAGACGTTAGAAGGAACTTTTTCAGTGTCAGAGTAGTTAACGGATGGAATGCATTAGGCAGTGATGTGGTGGAGGCTGACTCCATACACAGTTTCAAATGTAGATATGATAGAGCCCAGTAGGCTCAGGAATCTGTACACCAGTTGATTGACAGTTGAGAGGTGGGACCAAAGAACCATAGCTCAACCCCCGCAAGCACAAATAGGTGAGTACACACACACACACACACACGAACTAGTAGCCAACTGTCTAAATGGAGAGAGTTTATTGGTTGTAATTCTTATGGTCCCGTTCGAATCCCGGTTCACGCAAGAGGAAATCGGCAGATATTCTTTAACCTGATTCACGGGTTCACCTAGCACAAATGTATCCATCAATGTAGCCCTTTATTTATATATTTATAATTGTCAATCCATCAATCTATCTTCCCATAAACCAACAATTTATCATTATATACATCTATCTTACCATGTATCCGTCCATCTACTCGACTGTTTATCCATCCATCTACTCATCAGTCTTTTCATCCATCAACTCATCTATGGATCCGTCTATCCGTCAATGTATATATTTATCAATCAACGTATCCATCCATATATCTATCTATTACTATTTATATCTATCTCTCTATCTATTTGTATCCGTCGATCCTACTAACTCATTTTCCATTAATCTATCCATTTATCATTCTACTCATCAATCAATCTATTTATTCATCTACTTCTCTTTCCATCTATCCATCTACTCATCTATCTAACCATTAATCCATCTACATCCTCCCCACTCCGTCTCCTATCGTACTCCCAAACTCCCTCCTCCCGTACCGTCTCCTTCTTTTTTCCACCCTCCCGTAACCCTGCTCATCCTCCTTCCTTCTGTCCTTCCCATACCCGCCCCTATCCCATCCCGCCCTTCCCATCGTCTTAACTCTCGGGGCAGTTCTTTACCTTCGTTCTCACTCCTTCCGCCGTTTCTCACTCTCGCCCTTCTTACTGTCTTCCCTCCCTCCCTCTCTCCCGCTGCTAGTCCTTTCCTTCTTACCCATCCCATAGTCCTTCCTCCCAGCACCAGTCCTTCCCATCGTCCTCTTACCTCCCCCAGTCCCTCCTTCACTCCCTCTTTATCCCTGTTTCACCTCACCTACACCTCTTCCCCTGTTCTCCCTCTTTATACCACCTCTAGATCTCCCGCCCCCCCACCGGCTTTGTACCTCTTCCCTCTCACAAAAATTAGGACCAATAGGACCAAAATTAAACTACTTTATGTGTTTAATTTAAGGAAATCATTTTTTCTGATTACGAAAAATTCTTCAACCATCTCCAGTAATAATTCAAAATTAACCTTAATTGAATCAAAAGGGAGAGAGGGGGGGAGGGGTGAGAATAAATAATAATTATTCCAAAATACTTTAACTAATGTCTACACCTACCATCCTATGTCCGTTCCCTACCTCAGACCATTTCCCCTCTAATTTGGTAAAAATAAGCCTTAATAATATAATAATAAATATATTCAAAAAAATCTGTGGATAGCTACAGCCCCCAGCATATATATATATATATATATATATATATATATATATATATATATATATATATATATATATATATATATATATATATATATAAGCCCATAAGCAATCCAGTTGGGATCGCCCCATTGCCGACAAAGTAGCTCCAACATTACTGTAAGCTGCGACAACACCACATGATACTGCCCGACTTAGAGCTGTAGCAGCCCCCCATGCAGGGGACTTCCTATTAGCAACCCCAATATCAGCTACTAGCACTCGTCTCACCACAGGCCCTCTGAACGGCTGTGGCTCTCCGCCTCACTGCCCGAATCCACACCGAATACAGGGGTTTTGGTGGCGAGGCAGTGGCCGACAGGTACGGACGACATGGCCTTCTCTGCCAAAGGACAGGAGGATGGCATACAAGACACAGCGATGTTAACGACATTATAAAGAGAAGCCTTACCATGGAAGGTTGTCCAGCAGAGAGAGAGTCCCGTTCCCTATTGCCCCGCAACTCTGATGAGCCTGTTGGTCGCCCAGATGGGATCACGGTGAACCCCTGGAAGAATGGTAGACAGTTGGTGTGGGACTACACTTGCGTTTCAACTTTAGTCAACACCTATGTTAACTTCAGTGCTGCTCAGGCAGGAGGTGCTGCCAATCACTGGGAAGCAGCCAAGTCACAAAATAACGGAGACCTTGATCACTACTACAATTTTGTCCCCATTGCCTCATAGACACTTGGTGCCTGGGGTAAAAGTGCTGCAAGTTTTTTGAAGGAGCTGGGGTCCAAGCTAATTGAAACTACTAGAGACCCTACAGCCGTCAGTTTTCTCTTTCAGCGCCTTAGTGTGGAGATCCAGAGAGGAATTGCTCACATCATCCATGCTTCCTGCCCGCAATCCGAGGAGCTGGATGAGCTGGGGGGTTGTAATATAAATATTATGATTAAATTGTATTTATTTTTTCGTTTCGTTGCCTTATTTATCATTAATTTTTAAATTTTCGGTATAAAAAATTATTTTTGTGTCTATGGATGTCTTTCTGTGTGTTTGTTTGAGTGTCCCTGTGAGTGTTTGGGGGAGTGTTTGTCCGGTTATACCTGTGGGTCCACGAGGCCATCTGTGTCCCCTCAGATGGTCTCCCTTGTCACAGTTTTTGTCAATAGATGTGTGTCTGTGTGAGTGTTCGGGTGAGTGTGTGTCCGGTTATACCTGTGGGTCCACGAGGCCATCTGTGTCCCCTCAGATGGTCTTCTTTATCACAGTTTGTGTCTATGGAAGCAGGCGATGAGTCACAATAACGTGGCTAAAGTATGTTGACCAGACCACACACTAGAAGGTGAAGGAACGACGACGTTTCGGTAAGTCCTTGACCATTCTCAAGTCGACTGAGAATGTGTCTATGGATGTGTGTCTGGGTGAGTGTCCCTGTGAGTGTCCGGGTGAGTGTGTGTGTTCGGTTATAACTGTGGGTCCACGAGGCAATCTGTGTTCCCTCAGATGGTCTTCCTTATCACAGTTTGTGTCTATGGATGTGTGTCTGAGTGAGTGTCCCTGTGAGTGTCCTGGTGAGTGTGTGTGTGTGTGTGTGTGTGTGTGTGTGTGTGTGTGTGTGTGTGTGAGTGTCCGGGTTTATGTGTAGTTTGGTTTCTGGAACCATTTGTGTCCCTCCCTTCAACTCTTTTCCCTTATTCCCACCGTGGGTTCGAATCCCAGGTGATTAGACCTGCCCTAGGTCAATGGATCCAAGGTATCCATCCGTGGGCCTAACGGATTTCACCTCTTCCCCACTTTACTAGGAGTCAGGCTAATTCCAGCTATCCAGAGAACCTTTCGATACAGAGGCAGCTACAGGAGGGGACCACATAAATTAGTGCCCTGTAGTTACGTAACCGTTCCGACAGGCTCGATCGCAATCTATCCAGATGAGAACACGTTCTCATCCAACTAGACCACGCTGGAGTCGCTGTTTGTCTCAAATTTGGACCCTTTATTTATAGTTAGTATTTTTGGTGTATTAATTGATTTGTATTAATTTGTAAATGACTTAGGTAGAGTGATTTGGGGGGAGAGAGGGGGTTGGGGGGTTGGCGTATGTAGTGTATTATACGAGATCGTGCTTGGGTTAGTATTCACCTTGTTGTGCTTGCGAGGGTTGAGCTTTGCTCTTTCGGCCCAGCTCTCAACTGTCAATCAATCAATCAATCAACTATTACTAACATGTAACTAACACAAATTTTTCCACACACACGGGACCAAAGAGCCAGAGCTCAACCCCCGCAAGCACAACTAGGTGAGTACACACACACAGAGGAAGCAGCCCATAACAACTGTTTAAATCCCAGGTACCTATTTACTGCTAGGTAACAGGAACAACAGGGTGAAAGAAACTGCCCAGTTTCGTTTCTGCCATCACCGGAGGATCGAACACGGACGCTAGGATTACGAGTTGAGAGCGCTGTCTACTCAGCTGTCAGGCCCCGTAGTGCGTGTACTCGTCAAAAACATAATTTGGTAGAGGTTAGGGGAAAGGAACGATGCTTCCTGGGTTGGGGAGTTGGTGTGGGGTTAGTCACTTGGTGGCCTTAGACCTGTGGGGGAGGGGGGCGAGGGGGTTGCCAGTTATGAATTTAATGATTGAATTTGTTAAGGTTAAGATAGGGTATTTATGTAAAAGACGCTGTGAAGAGATAGTAACAAAAGTGTTCCTGACTGCTGTGAGGTAGTGAGTAACTGACTTGTATGTTAGAAAAATGAATGCTTACTAGAAAATTACCTTTTCTTTGAAAACATTTTTTTGCAAAATAAGTACAAGTTATTTTGTAAACAAAATATGATTATTTTCCTTTAATAAACACACATGAGCACAAATGGTCCTCGGGAGTCAGAGAGATTGAGAATGAACAGCAAAATAGTAACAAAAAATGAGACAATGATGGGATACTATGTAATTCAAACATAAACCTGTTAAGTATGTAAATTACAGTACCACTAAACACGCGTACACGTACATATGTCAATCAATTTACATAAATAAACATTCACTAATATGTTCCTTTAACAATGGACACATAGATAATTACCATACACGTGTCAGTCCAATTGCAGGTACACATAGACACACATAGCTGCACTTGTCTGTCGCTCCTGACAATAGTAAACATGTAACAAAAAATGTGACAATGATGGGACACTATGTCATTCAAACGTACACACGCTAACATTATAAATTACAGTAACACTAAACACGCGTACATGTATATATGTCATTCAATTTACATAAAAAAACATTCACTAATATGTTCCTTTTACAATTAACACACAGATAATTACCGTACACATGTCAGTCCAATTGCAGGTACACATAAACACACATAGCTGCACTTGTCTGTCGCTCCTGACAACAGTATACATAGGTATACACACAAAACAGTCCTTTATCAACTAATGTGTGTGTGTGTGTGTGTGTGTGTGTGTGTGTGTGTGTGTGTGTGTGTGTGTGTGTGTGTGTGTGTGTGTGTGTGTGTGTGTGTATTTATTCCTTGTATTTATTATTTGTGTCTGCAAAATCGAGTTATTAGCTCTTGGACCCCGCCTTTGTAACAAATGTATTTTTCCTCTTTTATATCAACTACATTTTTTTCTCACTAACACACACACACACACACACACACAGTGGAAACAGGAGGCCAGACACAGGATACAGAATAGGAGATGAAGAACTTAATGAAACGGACTGAGAGAAAGATCTAGGAGTTGATATCACACCAAACCTGTCTCCTGAAGCCCACATAAAAAGAATAACGTCTGCGGCATATGCGAGACTGCCTAACATCAGAACAGCCTTTAGGAACTTGTGTAAGGAATCATTCAGAATCTTGTACACCACATATGTAAGACCAATCCTGGAGTATGCGGCCCCAGCATGAAGCCCGTATCTTGTGAAGCACAAGATGAAGCAGGAAAAAGTACAAAGGTATGCCACTAGAATAGTCCCAGAACTAAGAGGCATGAGTTACGAGGAAAGGCTGCGGGAAATGCACCATACGACACTGGAAGACAGAAGAGTAAGGGGAGACATGATCATAACCTACACAACCCTCAGAGGAATCGACCGGGTAAACAAGGATAAACTATTCAACACTGGTGGGATGCAAACAAGGGGACACAGGTGGAAACTGAGTACCCACATGAGCCAGAGAGACGTTAGAAGGAACTTTTTCAGTGTCAGAGTAGTTAACGGATGGAATGCATTAGGCAGTGATGTGGTGGAGGCTGACTCCATACACAGTTTCAAATGTAGATATGATAGAGCCCCGTAGGCTCAGGAATCTGTACACCAGTTGATTGACAGTTGAGAGGTGGGACCAAAAAACCATAGCTCAACCCCCGCAAGCACAAATAGGTGAGTACACACACACACACACACACACACACACACACACACACACACACACACACAACGACGCGTGAAAGAGACCTGGGGGTGGACGTAACACCTAATCTATCTCCTGAGGCACATATTAATAGGATAACGACAGCAGCGTACTCTACACTGGCAAAAGTTAGAACATCATTCAGAAACCTAAGTAAGGAGGCATTTAGGGCGCTTTACACTGCCTACGTAAGGCCAGTCTTAGAGTATGCCGCCTCATCATGGAGTCCCCATCTGAAGAAGCATATAATGAAACTGGAAAAGGTTCATAGGTTTGCAACGAGACTCGTCCCAGAGCTACGATGGATGGGGTATGAAGAGCGCCTGAGGGAACTGTGCCTTACGACACTAGAAAGAAGAAGGGAGAGGGGGGACATGATAGGAACGTATAAGATACTCAGAGGAATTGACAGAGTGGACATAGACGAAATGTTCACACGTAATAGTAACAGAACGAGAGGACATGGATGGAAGCTTGAAACTCAGATGAGTCACAGAGATGTTAGGAAGTTTTCTTTTAGCGTGAGAGTAGTGGGGAAATGGAATGCACTTCAGGAACAGGTTGTGGAAGCAAATACTATTCATAATTTTAAAACCAGGTATGATAGGGAAATAGGACAGGAGTCATTGCTGTAAACAACCGATGCTCGAAAGGCGGGATCCAAGAGTCAATGCTCGATCCTGCAGACACAACTAGGTGAGTACAACTAGGTGAGTACACACACACGAACTAGTAGCCAACTGTCTAAATGGAGAGAGTTTATTGGTTGTAATTCTTATGGTCCCCGTTCGAATCCCGGTTGACGCAAGAGGAAATCGGCAGATATTCTTTAACCTGATTCACCGGTTCACCTAGCACAAATGTATCCATCAATGTAGCCCTTTATTTATCTATTTATAATTGTCAATCCATCAAACTATCTTCCTATAAACCAACAATTTATCATTATATACATCTATCTTACCATGTATCCGTCCATCTACTCGACTGTTTATCCATCCATCTACTCATCTGTCTTTTCATCCATCAACTCATCTATGGATCCGTCTATCCGTCAATGTATATATTTATCAATCAACGTATCCATCCATATATCTATCTATTACTATTTATATCTATCTCTCTATCTATTTGTATCCGTCGATCCTACTAACTCATTTTCCATTAATCTATCCATTTATCATTCTACTCATCTATCAATCTATTTATTCATCTACTTCTCTTTCTATCTATCCATCTACTCATCTATCTAACCATTAATCTATCTACATCCTCCCCACTCCGTCTCCTATCGTACACCCAAACTCCCTCCTCCCGTACCGGCTCCTTTTTTCCACCCTCCCGTAACCCTGCTCATCCTCCTTCCTTCTGTCCTTCCCATACCCGCCCCTATCCCATCCCGCCCTTCCCATCGTCTTAACTCTCGGGGCAGTTCTTTACCTTCATTCTCACTCCTTCCGCCGTTTCTCACTCTCGCCCTTCTTACTGTCTTCCCTCCCTTCCTCTCTCCCGCTGCTAGTCCTTTCCTTCTTACCCATCCCATAGTCCTTCCTTCCAGCACCAGTCCTTCCCATCGTCCTCTTACCTCCCCAACTCCCTCCTTCACTCATTCTTTATCCCTGTTTCACCTCACCTACACCTCTTCCCCTGTTCTCCCTCTTTATACCACCTCTAAATCTCCCGCCCCCCCACCGGCTTTGTACCTCTTCCCTCTCACAAAAATTAGGACCAATAGGACCAAAATTAAACTACTTTATGTGTTTAATTTAAGGAAATCATTTTTTCTGATTACGAAAAAGTCTTCAACCATCTCCAGTAATAATTCACA
>NW_027189358.1:40000-42500 GCF_040958095.1 Procambarus clarkii
GCAACTCTGATGAGCCTGTTGGTCGCCCAGATGGGATCACGGTGAACCCCTGGAAGAATGGTAGACAGTTGGCGTGGGACTACACTTGCGTTTCAACTTTAGTCAACACCTATGTTAACTTCAGTGCTGCTCAGGCAGGAGGTGCTGCCAATCACTAGGAAGCAGCCAAGTCACAAAATAACGGAGACCTTGATCACTACTACAATTTTGTCCCCATTGCCTCATAGACACTTGGTGCCTGGGGTAAAAGTGCTGCAAGTTTTTTGAAGGAGCTGGGGTCCAAGCTAATTGAAACTACTAGAGACCCTACAGCCGTCAGTTTTCTCTTTCAGCGCCTTAGTGTGGAGATCCAGAGAGGAATTGCTCACAGCATCCATGCTTCCTGCCCGCAATCCGAGGAGCTGGATGAGCTGGGGGGTTGTAATATAAATATTATGATTAAATTGTATTTATTTTTTCGTTTCGTTGCCTTATTTATCAATAATTTTTAAATTTTTGGTATAAAAAATTATTTTTGTGTCTATGGATGTCTGTCTGTGTGTTTGTTTGAGTGTCCCTATGAGTGTTTGGGGGAGTGTTTGTCCGGTTATACCTGTGGGTCCACGAGGCCATCTGTGTCCCCTCAGATGGTCTCCCTTGTCACAGTTTTTGTCTATAGATGTGTGTCTGTGTGAGTGTTCGGGTGAGTGTGTGTCCGGTTATACCTGTGGGTCCACGAGGCCATCTGTGTCCCCTCAGATGGTCTTCTGTATCACAGTTTGTGTCTATGGAAGCAGGCGATGAGTCACAATAACGTGGCTAAAGTATGTTGACCAGACCACACACTAGAAGGTGAAGGAACGACGACGTTTCGGTAAGTCCTTGACCATTCTCAAGTCGACTGAGAATGTGTCTATGGATGTGTGTCTGGGTGAGTGTCCCTGTGAGTGTCCTGGTGGGAGTGTGTGTGTGTGTGTGTGTGTGTGTGTGTGTGTGTGTGTGAGTGTCCGGGTTTATGTGTAGTTTGGTTTCTGGAACCATTTGTGTCCCTCCCTTCAACTCTTTTCCCTTATTCCCACCGTGGGTTTGAATCCCAGGTGATTAGACCTGCCCTAGGTCAATGGATCCAAGGTGTTCCGTGGGCCTAACGGATTTCACCTTTTCCCCACTTTACTAGGAGTCAGGCTAATTCCAGCTATCCAGAGAACCTTTCGATACAGAGGCAGCTACAGGAGGGGACCACATAAATTAGTGCCCTGTAGTTACGTAACCGTTCCGACAGGCTCGATCGCAATCTATCCAGATGAGAACACGTTCTCATCCGACTAGACCACGCTGGAGTCGCTGTTTGTCTCAAATTTGGACCCTTTATTTATAGTTAGTATTTTTGGTGTATTAATTGATGAGTATTAATTTGTTAATGACTTAGGTAGAGTGATTTGGGGGGAGAGAGGGGGTTGGGGGGTTGGCGTATGTAGTGTATTATACGAGATCGTGCTTGGGTTAGTATTCACCTTGTTGTGCTTGCGAGGGTTGAGCTTTGCTCTTTCGGCCCAGCTCTCAACTGTCAATCAATCAATCAATCAACTATTACTAACATGTAACTAACACAAATTTTTCCACACACACGGGACCAAAGAGCCAGAGCTCAACCCCCGCAAGCACAACTAGGTGAGTACACACACACACACACAGTGATTTGCTCTTTTGATGGTCTCAAAATACGTACTGACATATGTACGCATACGTACATATGTCAATCAATTTAAATAAATAAACATTCACAAATATGTACCTTTAAAATGGACACATACAGATAATTACCGTACACATGTCAGTTTAATTACAGGTACACATAAACACATATAGCTTCACGTGTCTGTCGGTCAGGACAATAGTACACATGGATACGAACACAAAACAGTCCATTATCAACTAGTGTGTGTGTGTGTGTGTGTGTGTGTGTGTGTGTGTGGGTGTGTGTGTGTGTGTGTGTGTGTGTGTGGGTGTTTATTCTCACCTGGTTCTGTTTGCAGGGGTTGAGCTCTGACTCTTTGGTCCCGCCTCTGTGTGTGTGTGTGTGTGTGTGTGTGTGTGTGTGTGTGTGTGTGTGTGGGTGTGTGTGTGTGTGTGTGTGTGTGTATGTGTGTGTGTGTGTGTGTGTATGTGTGTGTGTGTGTGTGTGTGTGTGTGTGTGTGTGTGTGTGTGTGTGTGTGTGTATGTGTGTGTGTGTTTTATCATTATATTTACTATATGCATCTGCTGAATCGAGTTATTAGCTCTTGGAACCCGCCTATCAAATAAATGTATTTATCCTCTTTTATATCTACTACATCTATTTCTCTCTAACTAACACACACACAAACACACACACACACACACACACACACACACACACACACACACACACACACACACACACACACACACACACACACACACACACACACACACACACACACACACACACACACACACACAAACAGGAGGCCTAGCGTCTAAATGGAAAGAGTTCGATGG
>NW_027189358.1:47500-180000 GCF_040958095.1 Procambarus clarkii
TTCACCTGCACCACTCCCCCTGTTCCCCCTCTTCATCCCTGTTTCACCTGCACCTCTTCCCCTCTTCCCCCTCTTCATCCCTGTTTCACCTGCACCACTCCCCCTGTTCCCCTCTCTTTGGGATGAAGAGCCCTCCTGGCTGTCTGGGTTCGAATCCTTCATGGTGTGGAGTTTTCGATTGCATATTGGCTTGGGGACCATTCAATCTTGTTCCCAAGCCATATATATATATATATATATATATATATATATATATATATATATATATATATATATATATATATATATATATATATATATATATATATCTACTACATCTATTTCTCTCTAACTAACACACACACAAACACACACACACACACACACACACACATACACACACACACACACACACAAACTGGAGGCCTAGCGTCTAAATGGAGAGAGTTCGATATATATATACTACAATTTTGTCCCCATTGCTTCTGAGACGCTCGGCGCCTGGGGTAAAAGTGCTACCAGTTTTTTGAAGGAACTGGGTTCTAGGCTCATTGAAACAACAAGGGACCCGAGAGCTGCAAGCTTTCTTTTCCAGCGCCTCAGTGTGGCGATACAGAGGGGAAATGCGCACTGCATCCAGGGTTCCTGCCCGCCATCTGAGGAGCTGGAGGAACTCGACAACCTATGACAACCATCTTTGTAACCCATATGTAACTCCTTTTTTGTAACAAAGTTCAAATAAAGTAAATATATATGTGTACATACAAAAGAATGGGGGTGGTAGGAGAAGATAATATTAGTGTTCAGTGAGTTATATATATATATATATATATATATATATATTATATATATATATATATATATATATATATATATATATATATATATATATGTATATATATATATTATATATATATATATATATATATATATATATATATATATATATGTATATATATATATATATATATATATATATATATATATATATATATACATATATATATATATATATATATATATATATATATATATATATATATATATATATATATATATATATATATATATATGCAAACAAGCCTGAATGGTCCCCAGGACTATATATTTGAGTCACTTCTGGGGTGTGAGTTTTCAGTTATATATATATATATATATATATATATATATATATATATATATATATATATATATATATATTAGAGAAGAGAAGAAAATGTCAAGGTGGTCAGTGAGGATAGACGGATGCATAGATGAGTTGATGGACGGAAGACAGATGACTAGATGGATGGATTGAAAGATGAGTTGATGGACGGATACATGGATAGATAGATGTATATAATGATAAATGATTGGTTTAATAGGAAGATAGATTGATGGATTGACAGATATAAGTAGATAGATAGATGGATACATTGATGGATACATTTGTGCTAGGTGAACAGTCGAATCAGGTTAAAGAATATCTTTCGATTTGCTATTGCGTCACGGGATTCGATCGGGGACCATTAGGATTATATCCATCGAACTCTCTCCATTTAGACGCTAGGCCTCCAGTTTGTGTGTGTGTGTGTGTGTGTGTGTGTGTGTGTGTGTGTGTGTGTGTGTGTGTGTGTGTGTGTGTGTGTGTGTGTTTGTGTGTGTGTGTGTGTGTGTGTATGTGTGTGTGTGTGTGTGTGTGTGTGTGTGTGTGTGTGTGTGTGTGTTTGTGTGTGTGTTAGTTAGAGAGAAATAGATGTAGTAGATATAAAAGAGGATAAATACATTTATTTGATAGGCGGGTTCCAAGAGCTAATAACTCGATTCAGCAGATGCATATAGTAAATATAATGATAAAACACACACACACACACATACACACACACACACACACACACACACACACACACACACACACACACACACACACACACACACACACACACACACACACACACACACACACACATACACACACACACAGAGGCGGGACCAAAGAGTCAGAGCTCAACTCCTGCAAACAGAACCAGGTGAGAATAAACACACACACACACACACACACACACACACACACACACACACACACACACACACACACACACACACACACACACACTAGTTGATAATGGACTGTTTTGTGTTCGTATCCATGTGTACTATTGTCCTGACCGACAGACACGTGAAGCTATATGTATTTATGTGTACCTGTAATTAAACTGACATGTGTACGGTAATTATCTGTATGTGTCCATTTTAAAGGTACATATTTGTGAATGTTTATGTAAATTGATTGACATATGTACGTATTCGCGCGTTTAGTGTTACTGTAATTTATATGGTTAACATGTATACGTTTGAATGACATAGTTTCCCATTATTGTCACATTTTTTGTTACTGTTTCGCTGTTCACTCTCACTCTCTGACCCCCGTCGACTAATTGTGCTCACGTGTGTTTGTTCAAGGTACGGTAACCATTGGCTTTTTACCCAATAATTTGCAACTATTTGCACACAAACATTTCTAAAGAACATCTATGTTTCTGATAAATATTCTTTTTCCTAACATACAAGTCAATCACACAGTACCTAACCTCAGTCAGAAACACTTTTCTTACTATCTCTCACAACGTCTTTTGCATATATATCCTATCTTAATAAATTTATAATTTAAATTCATAACTGGCAACCTTCTTCCAGGGCCTTAAAGGCCACCAAACATCATTCCTTTCCATTAACCTCTCCCAAATTATCTTATGCACCAATACACATACTAGGGGGCTTTATAGCTGAGTGGACAGCGCTCTCGATTCGTAATCCTAGGGTCAAAGTTCGATCCCCCGGTGATGGCGCAAACGAAAATCAGCAGAGTTTCATTCATTCTGATGCTCCTCTTACCTAGCAGTACATAGGTACTTGGGCATTAGACACCTGTTACGGGCTGCTTCCTGGGTGTGTGTATGTGGAATTTTTTTTTATTAGCTAGTAAAAACTGATTGATTGACAGTTGAGAGGTGGACCGAAAGAGCAGAGCTCAACCCTCGGAAGAACAACTAGGTGAACACAACTAGATAAACACTAACTAACCACGATCTCGTATAATCTACTACATTCGCTACCATCCCCCCCCCCCCACCCCCAATTCCCCCCACTCCCTAAATCACTCTACCTAAGTAATTAAAAATATAAAACAAATAAATTAATACACCAAAAATACTAACTATAAATAAAGGAACCAAATTTTAAACATACAGCGACTCCAGCGTGGTCTAGTTGGAGGAGAACATGTTCTCATCTGGATAGATTACGATCGAGCCTTTCGGAACGGTTGTGTAACTGCAGGGCACAAATATTTGTGTGTCCCCTCCTGTAGCTGCCTCTGTTTCGACAGGTTCCCTGGATAGCTGGAATTGGCCTGGCCCTAGGAAAGTGGGGAAGGGGTGAAATCCGTTGGGCCCACGGATGGATACCTTGGATCCATAGACTTAGGGTAGGTCTATTCACCTGGGATTCGAACCCACGGTGGGAATAAGGGAGGAGATTTGGGGGAGGAGGGACACAAATGGTTCCTGGAACCAAACCTCACATAAATCCGGACACTCACACACACACACACACACACCCTTATCCGAACATTCACAGGGTCACTCACACACACACATCCATAGACTGTGATGAGGAAGACCATCTGAGGGGACACAGATGGCCTCCTGAAACCGCAGATATAACCGGACACATATTCATCCGGACAATCACAGGGACACCCACACTCACCCGGACACTCACAGTGACACTCACACTCACACACTGACACACATCCATAGACACAAACTGTGATAAGGGAGACCATCTGAGGGGACACAGATGGCCTCCTGGACCCACAGGGTCCATATCCATACAGGCTCAGATCAATATTTAAATATACATATATATTTATGAATATAAAATTTTTAAAGAAAATACACACATATATATATATATATATATATATATATATATATATATATATATATATATATATATATATATTTATATATATATATATATATATATATATATATATATATATATATATATATATATATATATATATATATATATATATATATATATATATATATATATATATATATATATATGTAACTGAAAACTCACACCCCAGAAGTGACTCGAACCCATACTCCCAGGAGCAACGCAACTGGTATGTACAAGACGCCTTAATCCACTTGACCATCACGACCGGACAATAATGAGGTGATAGTAGAGGCAATTTGAACCACCCCACCGCCGGCACTCGGATAGTAATCTTGGGCATAGCATTTTACCAAATCACCTCATTCTTTGGGGCACACGTGAGGAACACAAATGCGAACAATTCGGCTATCACCCCATTATTGTCCGGTCGTGATGGTCAAGTGGATTAAGGCGTCTTGTACATACCAGTTGCGTTGCTCCTGGGAGTATGGGTTCGAGTCACTTCTGGGGTGTGAGTTTTCAGTTGCATATTGCCCTGGGGACCATTCAGGCTTGTTCGCACTTGTGTTCCTCACGTGTGCCCCAAAGAATGAGGTGATTTGGTAAAATGCTATGCCCAAGATTACTATCCGAGTGCCGGCGGTGGGGTGGTTCAAATAGCCTCGGCTATCACCTCGTTATTGTCCGGTCGTGATGGTCAAGTGGATTAAGGCGTCTTGTACATACCAGTTGCGTTGCTCCTGGGAGTATGGGTTCGAATCACTTCTGGGGTGTGAGTTTTCAGTTGCATATTGTCCTGGGGACCATTCAGCCTTGTTCGCATATATATATGTATATATAAATATATAAACAATAAGTAAATACATGACGAACTAAAAATCGAATCATAACAATTATTAGATGAATGAAAATATAATAAAAAATAATAAATTGAATAAAAAAAATAAAAAAATGTCAATGACCCATAAAGGAATACAAATATTTTATTCATAATTATTATAATACAATATATATATATATATATATATATATATATATATATATATATATATATATATATATATATATATATATATATATATATATATACATATATATATATATATATGTCGTACCTAGTAGCCAGAATGCACTTCTCAGCCTACTATGCAAGGCCCGATTTGCCTAATAAGCCAAGTTTTCATGAATTAATTGTTTTTCGACTACCTAACCTACCTAACCTAACCTAACCTAGCTTTTTCGGCTACCTAACCTAACCTAACCCATAAAGATAGGTTAGGTTAGGTTAGGTAGGGTTGGTTAGGTTCGGTCATATATCTACGTTAATTTTAACTCCAATAAAAAAAAATTGACCTCATACATAATGAAATGGGTAGCTTTATCATTTCATAAGAAAAAAATTTGAGAAAATATATTAATTCAGGAAAACTTGGCTTATTAGGCAAATCGGGCCCTGAATTGTAGGCTGAGAAGTGCGTTCTGGCTACTAGGTACGACATATATATATATATATATATATATATATATATATATTCTAAACCTAGAAGGGGTACCACCTCTAGTGCAAGTGTAGGGACCCATAGTCTCGGAGAAGAAAATAAAGAGTACTCAGAGAAGACCTTGTGGATCCTCACTGACCACCTTGACATTTTCTTCTCTTCTCTAATATATATATATATATATATATATATATATATATATATATATATATATATATATATATATGTATATATATATATATATATATATATATATATATATATATATATATATATATATATATATATATATATATGAATGAAAACTCACACCCCAGAAGTGACTCGAACCCATACTCCCAGAAGCAACGCAACTGGTAACTACAGGGCGCCTTAATCCGCTTGACCATCACGGCCGTCAAAAGGAAGTGATAGCCGAGGCTATTTGAGCCACTTCCCCGACGGCAACTCGGATGGTAATCTTGGGCATAGCATTTCACCAAATCACCTCATTCTTTGGGGCACACGTGAGGAACACAAATGCGAACAAGCCTGAATGGTCCCCAGGACTATATGCGAATGAAAACTCACACCCCAGAAGTGACTCGAACCCATACTCCCAGAAGCAACGCAACTGGTAACTACAGGGCGCCTTAATCCGCTTGACCTTAATCCGCTTAAGATTACCATCCGAGTTGGCGTCGGGGAAGTGGCTCAAATAGCCTCGGCTATCACTTCCTTTTGACGGCCGTGATGGTCAAGCGGATTAAGGCGCCCTGTAGTTACCAGTTGCGTTGCTTCTGGGAGTATGGGTTCGAGTCACTTTTGGGGTGTGAGTTTTCATTCGCATATAGTCCTGGGGACCATTCAGGCTTGTTCGCATTTGTGTTCCTCACGTGTGCCCCAAAGAATGAGGTGATTTGGTGAAATGCTATGCCCAAGATTACCATCCGAGTTGCCGTCGGGGAAGTGGCTCAAATAGCCTCGGCTATCACTTCCTTTTGACGGCCGTGATGGTCAAGCGGATTAAGGCGCCCTGTAGTTACCAGTTGCGTTGCTTCTGGGAGTATGGGTTCGAGTCACTTCTGGGGTGTGAGTTTTCATTCGCATATAGTCCTGGGGACCATTCAGGCTTGTTCGCATTTGTGTTCCTCACGTGTGCCCCAAAGAATGAGGTGATTTGGTGAAATGCTATGCCCAAGATTACCATCCGAGTTGCCGTCGGGGAAGTGGCTCAAATAGCCTCGGCTATCACTTCCTTTTGACGGCCGTGATGGTCAAGCGGATTAAGGCGCCCTGTAGTTACCAGTTGCGTTGCTTCTGGGAGTATGGGTTCGAGTCACTTCTGGGGTGTGAGTTTTCATTCGCATATAGTCCTGGGGACCATTCAGGCTTGTTCGCATATATATATATATATATATATATATATATATATATATATATATATATATATATATATATATATATAACTGAAAACTCACACCCCAGAAGTGACTCGAACCCATACTCCCAGAAGCAACACAACTGGTATGTACAAGACGCCTTAATCCACTTGACCATCACGACCGGACATAATGAGGTGATAGCCGAGGCTATTTGAACCACCCCACCGCCGGCACTCGGATAGTAATCTTGGGCATAGCATTTTACCAAATCACCTCATTCTTTGGGGCACACGTGAGGAACACAAATGCGAACAAGCCTGAATGGTCCCCAGGACAATATGCAACTGAAAACTCACACCCCAGAAGTGACTCGAACCCATACTCCCAGAAGCAACGCAACTGGTATGTACAAGACGCCTTAATCCACTTGACCATCACGACCGGACATAATGAGGTGATAGCCGAGGCTATTTGAATTTGCTATGCTATGATTTGCTATGCCCAAGATTACTATCCGAGTGCCGGCGGTAGGGTGGTTCAAATAGCCTCGGCTATCACCTCATTATGTCCGGTCGTGATGGTCAAGTGGATTAAGGCGTCTTGTACATACCAGTTGCGTTGCTTCTGGGAGTATGGGTTCGAGTCACTTCTGGGGTGTGAGTTTTCAGTTGCATATTGTCCTGGGGACCATTCAGGCTTGTTCGCATATATATATATATATACATATATATATATATATATATATATATATATATATATATATATATATATATATATATATATATATATATATATATATATATATATATATATATATAACTCACTGAACACTAATATTATCTTCTCCTACCACCCCCATTCTTTTGTATGTACACATATATATTTACTTTATTTGAACTTTGTTACAAAAAAGGAGTTACATATGGGTTACAAAGATGGTTGTCATAGGTTGTCGAGTTCCTCCAGCTCCTCAGATGGCGGGCAGGAACCCTGGATGCAGTGCGCATTTCCCCTCTGTATCGCCACACTGAGGCGCTGGAAAAGAAAGCTTGCAGCTCTCGGGTCCCTTGTTGTTTCAATGAGCCTAGAACCCAGTTCCTTCAAAAAACAGGTAGCACTTTTACCCCAGGCGCCGAGCGTCTCAGAAGCAATGGGGACAAAATTGTAGTATATATATATCGAACTCTCTCCATTTAGACGCTAGGCCTCCAGTTTGTGTGTGTGTGTGTGTGTGTATGTGTGTGTGTGTGTGTGTGTGTGTGTTTGTGTGTGTGTTAGTTAGAGAGAAATAGATGTAGTAGATATAAAAGATGTAGTAGATATATATATATATATATATATATATATATATATATATATATATATATATATATATATATATATATATATATATATATATGGCATGGGAACAAGATTGAATGGTCCCCAAGCCAATATGCAATTTAAAACTCCACACCCATGAAGGATTCGAACCCAGACAGCCAGGAGGGATTTTCATCCCAAAGAGAGGGGAACAGGGGGAGTGGTGCAGGTGAAACAGGGATGAAGAGGGGGAAGAGGGGAAGCGGTGCAGGTGAAACAGGGATGAAGAGAGGGAACAGGGGGAGTGGTGCAGGTGAAACAGGGATGAAGCGGGGGGAAGAGGGGGAGAGGTGCAGGTGAAAGAAGGATGAAGAGGGGGGAACAGGGGGAGTGGTACAGGTGAAAAAGGGATGAAGTGGGAGTGAAGGAGGTGCAGGAAGGGGGGCAGAGAGTGTTATGTATGAGGGAGGACTATGGGAAGGGCTGGCGGCGGGAGGGAAGACTACCTGATGGGTAAGAAGGGAAGGTGAGTGAACGAAGGGAAGGACTAGCAACAGGAGGGAGAAAAAACAGAGGGAAGGGCGAGAGTGAGAAGCGGCGGAAGGAATGAGAACGAAGGGATGGATCTGCGGCGAGAGGGAAGACGATGGGAAGGGCGGGATGGGATAGGGGCGGGAGTGGGAAGGGCAGAAGGATGGAGGATGAGCAGGTTTATGAGAGGGAGGAAAAGGGAAGGAGAAGGTGCCAGAACGAGAGGAGGGAGTTTGGTAGTAAAATAGGAGAGGGAGTGGGGAGGGTGTTGATAGATGGTTATGATAAATGGATAGATTAATGGAAAATTTATATAGGTAGATAGATGGATGAATACATTGATTGCTAAATATATATATTGACGGATAGACGGATGCATAGATGAGTTGATGGACGGAAGACAGATGACTAGATGGATGGATTGAAAGATGAGTTGATGGACGGATACATGGATAGATAGATGTATATAATGATAAATGATTGGTTTAATAGGAAGATAGATTGATGGATTGACAGATATAAGTAGATAGATAGATGGATACATTGATGGATATATTTGTGCTAGGTGAACAGTCGAATCAGGTTAAAGAATATCTTTCGATTTGCTATTGCGTCACGGGATTCGATCGGGGACCATTAGGATTATATCCATCGAACTCTCTCCATTTAGACGCTAGGCCTCCAGTTTGTGTGTGTGTGTGT
Organism: Procambarus clarkii; assembly: GCF_040958095.1. Taxonomy (NCBI): domain Eukaryota; kingdom Metazoa; phylum Arthropoda; class Malacostraca; order Decapoda; family Cambaridae; genus Procambarus; species Procambarus clarkii. The sequence goes on from NW_027189358.1 coordinate 56,829, forward strand.
GTGTGTGTGTGTGTGTGTGTGTGTGTGTGTGTGTGTGTGTGTGTGTGTGTGTGTGTGTGTGTGTGTGTGTGTGTGTGTGTGTGTGTGTAAATGTGTGTGTGTGTGTGTGTGTGTGTGTGTGTGTGTGTGTGTGTGTGTGTGTGTGTGTGTGTGTGTGTGTGTGTGTGTGTGTGTGTGTGTGTGTGTTTGTGTGTGTGTTAGTTAGAGAGAAATAGATGTAGTAGATATATAAGAGGATAAATACATTTATTTGATAGGCGGGTTCCAAGAGCTAATAACTCGATTCAGCAGATGCATATAGTAAATATAATGATAAAACACACACACACACACACACACACACACACACACACACACACACACACACACACACACACACACACACACACACACACACACACACACACATACACACACACACACACACACACATACACACACACACAGAGGCGGGACCAAAGAGTCAGAGCTCAACCCCTGCAAACAGAACCAGGTGAGAATAAACACACACACACACACACACACACACACACACACACACACACACACACACACACACACACACACACACACACACACACACACACACACACACTAGTTGATAATGGACTGTTTTGTGTTCGTATCCATGTGTACTATTGTCCTGACCGACAGACACGTGAAGCTATATGTATTTATGTGTACCTGTAATTAAACTGACATGTGTACGGTAATTATCTGTATGTGTCCGTTTTAAAGGTACATATTTGTGAATGTTTATGTAAATTGATTGACATATGTACGTATTCGCGCGTTTAGTGTTACTGTAATTTATATGGTTAACATGTATACGTTTGAATGACATAGTTTCCCATTATTGTCACATTTTTTGTTACTGTTTCGCTGTTCACTCTCACTCTCTGACCCCCGTCGACTAATTGTGCTCACGTGTGTTTGTTCAAGGTACGGTAACTATTGGCTTTTTACCCAATAATTTGCAACTATTTGCACACAAACATTTCTAAAGAACATCTATGTTTCTGATAAATATTCTTTTTCCTAACATACAAGTCAATCACACAGTACCTAACCTCAGTCAGAAACACTTTTCTTACTATTTCTCACAACGTCTTTTGCATATATATCCTATCTTAATAAGTTTATAATTTAAATTCATAACTGGCAACCTTCTTCCAGGGCCTTAAAGGCCACCAAACATCATTCCTTTCCATTAACCTCTCCCAAATTATCTTATGCACCAATACACATACTAGGGGGCTTTATAGCTGAGTGGACAGCGCTCTCGACTCGTAATCCTAGGGTCAAAGTTCGATCCCCCGGTGATGGCGCAAACGAAAATCAGCAGAGTTTCATTCATTCTGATGCTCCTCTTACCTAGCAGTACATAGGTACTTGGGCATTAGACACCTGTTACGGGCTGCTTCCTGGGTGTGTGTATGTGGAATTTTTTTTTCTTAGCTAGTAAAAACTGATTGATTGACAGTTGAGAGGTGGGCCGAAAGAGCAGAGCTCAACCCTCGGAAGAACAACTAGGTGAACACAACTAGATAAACACTAACTAACCACGATCTCGTATAATCTACTACATTCGCTACCACCCCCCCCCCCACCCCCAATTTCCCCCACTCCCTAAATCACTCTACCTAAGTAATTACAAATATAAAACAAATCAATTAATACACCAAAAATACTAACTATAAATAAAGGAACCAAATTTTAAACATACAGCGACTCCAGCGTGGTCTAGTCGGAGGAGAACATGTTCTCATCTGGATAGATTACGATCGAGCCTGTCGGAACGGTTGTGTAACTGCAGGGCACAAATATTTGTGTGTCCCCTCCTGTAGCTGCCTCTGTTTCGACAGGTTCCCTGGATAGCTGGAATTGGCCTGGCCCTAGGAAAGTGGGGAAGGGGTGAAATCCGTTGGGCCCACGGATGGATACCTTGGATCCATAGACCTAGGGTAGGTCTAATCACCTGGGATTCGAACCCACGGTGGGAATAAGGGAGGAGATTTGGGGGAGGAGGGACACAAATGGTTCCTGGAACCAAACCTCACATAAATCCGGACACTCACACACACACACACACACACCCTTATCCGAACATTCACAGGGTCACTCACACACACACAGCCATAGACTGTGATGAGGGAGACCATCTGAGGGGACACAGATGGCCTCCTGAAACAGCAGATATAACCGGACACATATTCATCCGGACAATCACAGGGACACCCACACTCACCCGGACACTCACAGTGACACTCACACTCACACACTGACGCACATCCATAGACACAAACTGTGATAAGGGAGACCATCTGAGGGGACACAGATGGCCTCCTGGACCCACAGGGTCCATATCCATACAGGCTCAAATCAATATTTAAATATACATATATATTTATAAATATAAAATTTTTAAAGAAAATACATATATATATATATATATATATATATATATATATATATATATATATATATATATATATATATATATATATATATATATATATATATATATATATTAGTATATTTTGGTAGCAGTCTTTCCTGTAGACATATATTATTAAATATGACCGAAAAAGTAAGATTAATAATTCTAACACGAATTTTCTCAATCTTTCGTACATTACGCTTCACTGTTGGAGGTAAATAAAAAATCACTTCTCCAAAATTCATTTTTTTCAGACTAGAAATAAAAATGAATTTTGGAGAAGTGATTTTTGATTTACCTCCAACAGTGAAGCGTAATGTACGAAAGATTGAGAAAATTCGTGTTAGAATTATTAATCTTACTTTTTCGGTCATATTTAATAATAACTATATATATATATATATATTTATATATATTTATATATAAATATATATATATATATATATATATATATATATATATATATATATATATATATATATATATATATATATGTAACTGAAAACTCACACCCCAGAAGTGACTCGAACCCATACTCCCAGGAGCAACGCAACTGGTATGTACAAGACGCCTTAATCCACTTGACCATTACGACCGGACAATAATGAGGTGATAGCCGAGGCTATTTGAACCACCCCACCGCCGGCACTCGGATAGTAATCTTGGGCATAGCATTTTACCAAATCACCTCATTCTTTGGGGCACACGTGAGGAACACAAATGCGAACAATTCGGCTATCACCTCATTATTGTCCGGTCGTGATGGTCAAGTGGATTAAGGCGTCTTGTACATACCAGTTGCGTTGCTCCTGGGAGTATGGGTTCGAGTCACTTCTGGGGTGTGAGTTTTCAGTTGCATATTGTCCTGGGGACCATTCAGCCTTGTTCGCATATATATATGTATATATAAATATATAAACAATAAGTAAATACATGACGAACTAAAAATCGAATCATAACAATTATTAGATGAATGAAAATATAATAAAAAATAATAAATTGAATAAAAAAAATAAAAAAATGTCAATGACCCATAAAGGAATACAAATATTTTATTCATAATTATTATAATACTATATATATATATCAAGATAACTATCCGAGTGCCGGCGGTGGGGTGGTTCAAATAGCCTCGGCTATCACCTCATTATGTCCGGTCGTGATGGTCAAGTGGATTAAGGCGTCTTGTACATACCAGTTGCGTTGCTTCTGGGAGTATGGGTTCGAGTCACTTCTGGGGTGTGAGTTTTCAGTTGCATATGTCCTGGGGACCATTCAGGCTTGTTCGCATTTGTGTTCCTCACGTGTTGCCCCAAAGAATGAGGTGATTTGGTAAAATGCTATGCCCAAGATAACTATCCGAGTGCCGGCGGTGGGGTGGTTCAAATAGCCTCGGCTATCACCTCATTATGTCCGGTCGTGATGGTCAAGTGGATTAAGGCGTCTTGTACATACCATTTGCGTTGCTTCTGGGAGTATGGGTTCGAGTCACTTCTGGGGTGTGAGTTTTCAGTTGCATATGTCCTGGGGACCATTCAGGCTTGTTCGCACTTGTGTTCCTCACGTGTGCCCCAAAGAATGAGGTGATTTGGTAAAATGCTATGCCCAAGATAACTATCCGAGTGCCGGCGGTGGGGTGGTTCAAATAGCCTCGGCTATCACCTTATTATTGTCCGGTCGTGATGGTCAAGTGGATTAAGGCGTCTTGTACATACCAGTTGCGTTGCTCCTGGGAGTATGGGTTCGAGTCACTTCTGGGGTGTGAGTTTTCAGTTGCATATTGTCCTGGGGACCATTCAGCCTTGTTCGCATATATATATGTATATATAAATATATAAACAATAAGTAAATACATGACGAACTAAAAATCGAATCATAACAATTATTAGATGAATGAAAATATAATAAAAAATAATAAATTGAATAAAAAAAATAAAAAAATGTCAATGACCCATAAAGGAATACAAATATTTTATTCATAATTATTATAATACTATATATATATATCAAGATAACTATCCGAGTGCCGGCGGTGGGGTGGTTCAAATAGCCTCGGCTATCACCTCATTATGTCCGGTCGTGATGGTCAAGTGGATTAAGGCGTCTTGTACATACCAGTTGCGTTGCTTCTGGGAGTATGGGTTCGAGTCACTTCTGGGGTGTGAGTTTTCAGTTGCATATGTCCTGGGGACCATTCAGGCTTGTTCGCATTTGTGTTCCTCACGTGTTGCCCCAAAGAATGAGGTGATTTGGTAAAATGCTATGCCCAAGATAACTATCCGAGTGCCGGCGGTGGGGTGGTTCAAATAGCCTCGGCTATCACCTCATTATGTCCGGTCGTGATGGTCAAGTGGATTAAGGCGTCTTGTACATACCAGTTGCGTTGCTTCTGGGAGTATGGGTTCGAGTCACTTCTGGGGTGTGAGTTTTCAGTTGCATATGTCCTGGGGACCATTCAGGCTTGTTCGCACTTGTGTTCCTCACGTGTGCCCCAAAGAATGAGGTGATTTGGTAAAATGCTATGCCCAAGATTAATATCCGAGTGCCGGCGGTGGGGTGGTTCAAATAGCCTCGGCTATCACCTTATTATTGTCCGGTCGTGATGGTCAAGTGGATTAAGGCGTCTTGTACATACCAGTTGCGTTGCTCCTGGGAGTATGGGTTCGAGTCACTTCTGGGGTGTGAGTTTTCAGTTGCATATTGTCCTGGGGACCATTCAGCCTTGTTCGCATATATATATGTATATATAAATATATAAACAATAAGTAAATACATGACGAACTAAAAATCGAATCATAACAATTATTAGATGAATGAAAATATAATAAAAAATAATAAATTGAATAAAAAAAATAAAAAAATGTCAATGACCCATAAAGGAATACAAATATTTTATTCATAATTATTATAATACTATATATATATATCAAGATAACTATCCGAGTGCCGGCGGTGGGGTGGTTCAAATAGCCTCGGCTATCACCTCATTATGTCCGGTCGTGATGGTCAAGTGGATTAAGGCGTCTTGTACATACCAGTTGCGTTGCTTCTGGGAGTATGGGTTCGAGTCACTTCTGGGGTGTGAGTTTTCAGTTGCATATGTCCTGGGGACCATTCAGGCTTGTTCGCATTTGTGTTCCTCACGTGTTGCCCCAAAGAATGAGGTGATTTGGTAAAATGCTATGCCCAAGATAACTATCCGAGTGCCGGCGGTGGGGTGGTTCAAATAGCCTCGGCTATCACCTCATTATGTCCGGTCGTGATGGTCAAGTGGATTAAGGCGTCTTGTACATACCAGTTGCGTTGCTTCTGGGAGTATGGGTTCGAGTCACTTCTGGGGTGTGAGTTTTCAGTTGCATATGTCCTGGGGACCATTCAGGCTTGTTCGCATATATATATATATATATATATATATATATATATATATATATATATATATATATATATATATATATTATTAAATATGACCGAAAAAGTAAGATTAATAATTCTAACACGAATTTTCTCAATCTTTCGTACATTACGCTTCACTGTTGGAGGTAAATCAAAAATCACTTCTCCAAAATTCATTTTTATTTCTAGTCTGACGCGACACGGGCACGTTTCGTAAAACTTATTACATTTTCAAAGACTTCACAAATACACAACTGATTAGAACTTACGTCGCTCTGATATTATATCTACATTTGAGTGAGGTTGGAAGGGTGATGTAGCATTAACACAAGACAGAACAGGAGGGGATATTAATAGGGTATTAAAAGTATCAACACAAGACAGAACAGAAACAATGGGTATTGAATAGAAGTGTTTGTAGAAAGCCTATTGGTCCATATTTCTTGATGCTTCTATATTGGAGCGGAGTCTTGAGGTGGGTAGAATATAGTTGTGCAATAATTGGCTGTTGATTGCTGGTGTTGACTTCTTGATGTGTAGTGCCTCGCAAACGTCAAGCCGCCTGCTATCGCTGTATCTATCGATGATTTCTGTGTTGTTTACTAGGATTTCTCTGGCGATGGTTTGGTTATGGGAAGAGATTATATGTTCCTTAATGGAGCCCTGTTGCTTATGCATCGTTAAACGCCTAGAAAGAGATGTTGTTGTCTTGCCTATATACTGGGTTTTTTGGAGCTTACAGTCCCCAAGTGGGCATTTGAAGGCATAGACGACGTTAGTCTCTTTTAAAGCGTTCTGTTTTGTGTCTGGAGAGTTTCTCATGAGTAGGCTGGCCGTTTTTCTGGTTTTATAGTAAATCGTCAGTTGTATCCTCTGATTTTTGTCTGTAGGGATAACGTTTCTATTAACAATATCTTTCAGGACCCTTTCCTCCGTTTTATGAGCTGTGGAAAAGAAGTTCCTGAAAAATAGTCTAATAGGGCGCCCGTGTCGCGTCAGACTAGAAATAAAAATGAATTTTGGAGAAGTGATTTTTGATTTACCTCCAACAGTGAAGCGTAATGTACGAAAGATTGAGAAAATTCGTGTTAGAATTATTAATCTTACTTTTTCGGTCATATTTAATAATATATGTCTACAGGAAAGACTGCTACTAAAATATACTAATATTAAAGTGCACGACCCAGCAGCAAGGAATCAAGCCTTCACGATAAAATATCGCCAGGATCTGATTCGTGATCAGATATACAAGGCAGAGAATGAAATCAAAGACAACAAAACGCAACTACTTCATGCTACAAACGAGTGGAGAAATAGCAACATCGACCATAGTATCCGTACCCGCATTGAACAACACCTCGACATCCTCACAGACCAACATCACCTCAGCACTGAAACAAGGATTATCAAGAAACTAACAACATTATATGGAGGACCTATGGCAATTCCACGACCAAGAGATGGCTTCCTGAACCTTGCAGGAATTAACCTCACTGAGGACCAAGTCACTCTCCTAAATCTGGGCATAAACTGTCATGTTATGTCCAGACCGAGTGAAATGGCCCGGAAAGTAGAGTTGGAAATTCTGTTGGACGACATATTCGACCTCGAGACACAAAAGAAGGTCACTACCAAAGATACCTTACAAGCAGAACTTATTGCAGAAGGAGGAAAGAATCGAGGCAACTACAGAAGCACCATACTGTCCCCCGAGCTTAAAGCGGCAGCTAAAAGCCTTCGTGAAAACAAGGAGATAGTTGTCAGGAGAGGTGACAAGTCGCCAATATATGTCATTCTTAAAAAAGACGAATATCTGGCGAAAATGAACATCATACTCTCTGACCAAACTAAGTTCCAAAGGGTAACGAAGGACACTACAGCCGAATTAAAAGCAAAGGTCAACAAACTGATCGAAACTGTGAACCCCAAGAAATCCGGACTCCACCTGCCAAAGATCATTGGGGAATATAAACCTGGATATGCGTATGGAAATGTCAAGACGCACAAGCCTGGAAACCCACTTCGGCCAATCATTAGCCAGATACCCACACCCACGTACAGACTGGCGAAGCGACTCAACGGCCTGCTGACTCCTTATGTTCCTTGCGCCTTCAGCCTGAAGTCTCCAAAGGAATTTGTGGACTTACTGCGGGGCACACGGGCCACAGGGATAAGAGCCTCGTTGGACGTAGAATCGCTGTTTACCAACGTACCTGTGGACGAGACAATCGGAATGATAGCCGACAGAGTGTATCGTGATCCAGCCTGTACTCCTCTTGACATGCCAGAAAGTATTCTGAGGAAACTACTCCAAGCTTGTACTAAAGAGGCACCCTTCTTGAGCCCGGATGGGCACATGTATAAGCAAGTAGATGGGGTCGCCATGGGTTCTCCCCTAGGTGTCCTGTTTGCAAACTTCTACATGGGTACCATCGAGCAAAAAGTCTTAGTCGACATGAACTTGAAACCGGTCATATACTGCAGGTATGTTGACGACATTTTTACACAGGTACCTGATGTCAGACATCTGCAGGAGCTGAAGGAGGCATTTGAGCAGAGTTCCGTGTTGCGTTTCACTTACGAGACGGAAAAGGATGGGAAGCTGCCTTTTCTAGATGTAACAGTCATGGAAAAGGGCGGAGGTTTCCACACTGCAGTCTACACTAAGGAAACAAACATAGGAATGTGCCTAAATGCCAACAGCGACTGCCCCGACAGGTACAAGAGGAGTGTTGTTAACGCATACGTCGACCGTGCTCTCAGCCACAGCTCAGAATGGAAGCAAGTCGACGAAGAACTCTGTAGGGTAAGGCAGGTTCTAGTCAATAACGGCTTCTCCAATGGTTTCATCGAAGACATCATAAGAAGGAAAGTGAAAAGCCATGCAACCTCTGAAGAGACAACTAACACAACACCTATACCCCCTATTAGACTATTTTACAGGAACTTCTTTTCCACAGCTCATAAAACGGAGGAAAGGGTCCTGAAAGATATTGTTAATAGAAACGTTATCCCTACAGACAAAAATCAGAGGATACAACTGACGATTTACTATAAAACCAGAAAAACGGCCAGCCTACTCATGAGAAACTCTCCAGACACAAAACAGAACGCTTTAAAAGAGACTAACGTCGTCTATGCCTTCAAATGCCCACTTGGGGACTGTAAGCTCCAAAAAACCCAGTATATAGGCAAGACAACAACATCTCTTTCTAGGCGTTTAACGATGCATAAGCAACAGGGCTCCATTAAGGAACATATAATCTCTTCCCATAACCAAACCATCGCCAGAGAAATCCTAGTAAACAACACAGAAATCATCGATAGATACAGCGATAGCAGGCGGCTTGACGTTTGCGAGGCACTACACATCAAGAAGTCAACACCAGCAATCAACAGCCAATTATTGCACAACTATATTCTACCCACCTCAAGACTCCGCTCCAATATAGAAGCATCAAGAAATATGGACCAATAGGCTTTCTACAAACAATTCTATTCAATACCCATTGTTTTCTGTTCTGTCTTGTGTTGATACTTTTAATACCCTATTAATATCCCCTGTTCTGTCTTGTGTTAATGCCACATCATCCTTCCCACCTCACTCAAATGTAGATATAATATCAGAGAGACGTAAGTTCTAATCAGTTGTGTATTTGTGAAGTCTTTGAAAATGTAATAAGTTTTACGAAACGCGCCCGTGTCGCGTCAGACTAGAAATAAAAATGAATTTTGGGGAAGTGATTTTTGATTTACCTCCAACAGTGAAGCGTAATGTACGAAAGATTGAGAAAATTCGTGTTAGAATTATTAATCTTACTTTTTCGGTCATATTTAATAATATATGTCTACAGGAAAGACTGCTACCAAAATATACTTATATATATATATATATATATATAATGCACAGACTACCCTATTCCAGTAGCTGAAGTTTATAACTTTTTAGACACTCAACCCACCAGGAGACTCGAACTCTGGCCAACAAGGTGGCAGTTGCATGCTGTATCCACTACGCTATACTTCAAAGCCATAAGAGAGGTAGGAATTCTGGGGTATTTAACCAACCAGAAATTCCAATCCTCTCCCAGGCGATGAGATAGTGTGGGACCTCGGATGCTCTTTCATCGGTTCCTGTTATATGGGAAAACTCAGTGCCAAATGCTTAATGCACAGACTACCCTATTCCAGTAGCTGAAGTTTATAACTTTTTAGACACTCAACCCACCAGGAGACTCGAACACTGGCCAACAAGGTGGCAGTTGCATGCTGTATCCACTACGCTATACTTCAAAGCCATAAGAGAGGTAGGAATTCTGGGGTATTTAACCAACCAGAAATTCCAATCCTCTCCCAGGCGATGAGATAGTGTGGGACCTCGGATGCTCTTTCAGCTACTGGAATAGGGTAGTCTGTGCATTAAGCATTTGGCATATATAGTCTAAGCATATATATATATATATATATATATATATATATATATATATATATATATATATATATATATATATATATATATATATATGTCGTACCTAGTAGCCAGAACTCACTTCTCAGCCTACTATTCAAGGCCCGATTTGCCTAATAAGCCAAGTTTTCCTGAATTAATATATTTACTATAATTTTTTTCTTATGAAATGATAAAGCAACCCTTTTCTCTATGTATGAGGTCAATTTTTTTCATTGGAGTTAAAATTAACGTAGATATATGACCGAACCTAACCAACCCTACCTAACCTAACCTAACCTATATTTATAGGTAAGGTTAGGTTAGGTAGCCAAAAAAAGCTAGGTTAGGTTAGGTTAGGTAGGTTAGGTAGACGAAAAAACATTATTTCACGAAAACTTGGCTTATTAGGCAAATCGGGCCTTGAATAGTAGGCTGAGAAGTGCGTTCTGGCTATTAGGTACGACATATATATATATATATATATATATATATATATATATATATATATATATATATATATATATATATATATATAAATATATATATATTTTAAACCTAGAAGGGGTACCACCTCTAGTGCAAGTGTAGGGACCACCTCTAGTGCAAGTGTCTCGGAGAAGAAAATAAAGAGTTCTCAGTGAAGACCTTGTGGATCCTCACTGACCACCTTGACATTTTCTTCTCTTCTCTAATATATATATATATATATATATATATATATATATATATATATATATATATATATATATATATATATATATATATATATATATATATATATATATATATATATGGCTTGGGAACAAGATTGAATGGTCCCCAAGCCAATATGCAATTGAAAACTCCACACCCATGAAGGATTCAAACCCAGACAGACAGGAGGGCTCTTCATCCCAAAGAGAGGGGAACAGGGGGAGTGGTGCAGGTGAAACAGGCATGAGGAGGGGGAACAGGGGGAGTGGTGCAGGTGAAACAGGGATGAAGAGGGGGAACAGGGGGAGTGGTGCAGGTGAAATAAGGATGAAGAGGGGGAACAGGGGGAGAGGTGCAGGTGAAACTGGGATGAAGAGGGGGGAACAGGAGAAGTGGTGCAGGTGAAACAGGGATGAAGAGGGGGAAGAGGGGAAGAGGTGCAGGTGAAACAGGGATGAAGAGGGGAACAGGGGGAGTGGTGCAGGTGAAACAGGGATGAAGAGGGGGGGAGAGGGGAAGAGGTGCAGGTGAAAGAATGATGAAGAGGGGGGAACAGGGGGAGTGGTACAGGTGAAAAAGGGATGAAGTGGGAGTGAAGGAGGTGCAGGAAGGGGGGCAGAGAGTGTTATGTATGAGGGAGGATTATGGGAAGGGCTGGCGGCGGGAGGGAAGACTACCTGATGGGTAAGAAGGGAAGGTGAGTGAACGAAGGGAAGGACTAGTAACAGGAGGGAGAAAAAACAGAGGGAAGGGCGAGAGTGAGAAGCGGCGGAAGGAATGAGAACGAAGGGATGGATCTGCGGCGAGAGGGAAGACGATGGGAAGGGCGGGATGGGATAGGGGCGGGAGTGGGAAGGGAGGGATGAGATAGGGGCGGGAGTGGGAAGGGCAGAATGATGGAGGATGTTCAGGTTTATGAGAGGGAGGAAAAGGGAAGGAGAAGGTGCCAGAACGAGAGGAGGGAGTTTGGTAGTAAAATAGGAGAGGGAGTGGGGAGGGTGTTGATAGATGGTTATGATAAATGGATAGATTAATGGAAAATTTATATAGGTAGATAGATGCATGGATACATTGATTGCTAAATATATATATTGACGGATAGACGGATGCATAGATGAGTTGATGGACGGAAGACAGATGACTAGATGGATGGATAGAAAGATGAGTTGATGGACGGATACATGGATAGATAGATGTATATAATGATAAATGATTGGTTTAATAGGAAGATAGATTGATGGATTGACAGATATAAGTAGATAGATAGATGGATACATTGATGGATACATTTGTGCTAGGTGAACAGTCGAATCAGGTTAAAGAATATCTTTCGATTTGCTATTGCGTCACGGGATTCGATCGGGGACCATTAGGATTATATCCATCGAACTCTCTCCATTTAGACGCTAGGCCTCCAGTTTGTGTGTGTGTGTGTGTGTGTGTGTGTGTGTGTGTGTGTGTGTGTGTGTGTGTGTGTGTGTGTGTGTGTGTGTGTGTGTGTGTGTGTGTGTGTGTGTGTGTGTGTGTGTGTATGTGTGTGTGTGTGTGTGTGTGTGTGTGTGTGTGTGTGTGTGTGTGTGTGTGTGTGTGTGTGTGTGTGTGTGTGTGTGTGTGTGTGTGTGTGTGTGTGTGTGTGTGTGTATGTGTGTGTGTGTGTGTGTGTGTGTGTGTGTGTGTGTGTGTGTGTGTGTGTGTTTGTGTGTGTGTTAGTTAGACAGAAATAGATGTAGTAGATATAAAAGAGGATAAATACATTAATTTCGATAGGCGGGTTCCAAGAGCTAATAACTCGATTCAGCAGATGCATATAGTAAATATAATGATAAAACACACACACACACACATACACACACACACACACACACACACACACACACACACACACACACACACACACACACACACACACACACACACACACACACACACACACACACACACACACACACACACACATACACACACACACACACACACACACACACACACACACACACACACACACACACACACACACACTCACACACAGAGGCGGGACCAAAGAGTCAGAGCTCAACCCCTGCAAACATAACCAGGTGAGAAAACACACACACACACACACACACACACACACACACACACACACACACACACACTAGTTGATAATGGACTGTTTTGTGTTCGTATCCATGTGTACTATTGTCCTGACCGACAGACACGTGAAGCTATATGTGTTTATGTGTACCTGTAATTAAACTGACATGTGTACGGTAATTATCTGTATGTGTCCATTTTAAAGGTACATATTTGTGAATGTTTATTTATGTAAATTTATTGACATATGTACGTATGCGCGCGTTTAGTGTTACTGTAATTTATATGGTTAACATGTATACGTTTGAATGACATAGTTTCCCATTATTGTCACATTTTTTGTTACTGTTTCGCTGTTCACTCTCACTCTCTGACCCCCGTCGACTAATTGTGCTCACGTGTGTTTGTTCAAGGTACGGTAACCATTGGCTTTTTACCCAATAATTTGCAACTATTTGCACACAAACATTTCTAAAGAACATCTATGTTTCTGATAAATATTCTTTTTCCTAACATACAAGTCAATTACACAGTACCTAACCTCAGTCAGAAACACTTTTCTTACTATCTCTCACAACGTCTTTTGCATATATATCCTATCTTAATAAATTTATAATTTAAATTCATAACTGGCAACCTTCTTCCAGCGCCTTAAAGGCCACCAAACATCATTCCTTTCCATTAACCTCTCCCAAATTATCTTATGCACCAATACACATACTAGGGGGCTTTATAGCTGAGTGGACAGCGCTCTCGACTCGTAATCCTAGGGTCAAAGTTCGATCCCCCGGTGATGGCGCAAACGAAAATCAGCAGAGTTTCATTCATTCTGATGCTCCTCTTACCTAGCAGTACATAGGTACTTGGGCATTAGACACCTGTTACGGGCTGCTTCCTGGGTGTGTGTATGTGGAATTTTTTTTTTATTAGCTAGTAAAAACTGATTGATTGACAGTTGAGAGGCGGGCCGAAAGAGCAGAGCTCAACCCTCGCAAGAACAACTAGGTGAACACAACTAGATAAACACTAACTAACCACGATCTCGTATAATCTACTACATTCGCTGCCACCCCCCTCCCCCCACCCCCAATTCCCCCCACCCCCAATTCCCCCCACTCCCTAAATCACTCTACCTAAGTAATTACAAATATAAAACAAATCAATTAATACACCAAAAATACTAACTATAAATAAAGGAACCAAATTTTAAACATACAGCGACTCCAGCGTGGTCTAGTCGGAGGAGAACGTGTTCTCATCTGGATAGATTACGATCGAGCCTGTCGGAACGGTTGTGTAACTGCAGGGCACAAATATTTGTGTGTCCCCTCCTGTAGCTGCCTCTGTTTCGACAGGTTCCCTGGATAGCTTGAATTGGCCTGGCCCTAGGAAAGTGGGGAAGGGGTGAAATCCGTTGGGCCCACGGATGGATACCTTGGATCCATAGACCAAGGGTAGGTCTAATCACCTGGGATTCGAACCCACGGTGGGAATAAGGGAGGAGATATGGGGAAGGAGGGACACAAATGGTTCCTGGAACCAAACCTCACATAAATCCGGACACACACACACCCTTATCCGAACATTCACAGGGTCACTCACACACACACATCCATAGACTGTGATAAGGGAGACCATCTGAGGGGACACAGATGGCCTCCTGAAACCGCAGATATAACCGGACACATATTCATCCGGACAATCACAGGGACACCCACACTCACCCGGACACTCACAGTGACACTCACACTCACATACTGACACACATCCATAGACACAAACTGTGATAAGGGAGACCATCTGAGGGGACACAGATGGCCTCCTGGACCCACAGGGTCCATATCCATACAGGCTCAGATCAATATTTAAATATACATATATATTTATAAATATAAATTTTTTAAAGAAAATACATATATATATATATATATATATATATATATATATATATATATATATATATAACTGAAAACTCACACCCCAGAAATGACTCGAACCCATACTCCCAGAAGCTTCTGGGAGTATGGGTTCGAGTCATTTCTGGGGTGTGAGTTTTCAGTTGCATATGTCCTGGGGACCATTCAGGCTTGTTCGCATATATATATATATATATATATATATATATATATATATATATATATATATATATATATATATATATATATATATATATATATGTGTATATAAATATATAAACAATAAGTAAATACATGACGAACTAAAAATCGAATCATAACAATTATTAGATGAATGAAAATATAATAAAAAATAATAAATTGAATAAAAAAAATAAAAAAATGTCAATGACGCATAAAGGAATACAAATATTTTATTCATAATTATTATAATACAATATATATATATATATATATATATATATATATATATATATATATATATATATATATATATATATATATATATATATATATATATGTGGGAACCGACCTGTGAGATTTATATTTATTTAATTTATATGAATTTATATTTACGTTAATTTATATACTTCGATAGCAATTTGTATAATGATAAGTGGACTGTATTTCTGCAATAATCTCATAATCTCACAAATCGATCCTCTACACATTAGGGGGGGTTTATTAGTTTATATATATGCAGCCAATCAAACTGCAGAATTAACTACATACATTGAAAAGGTTCCTTATCTTATTTGTACAGCAGGTATAACCAGGATGTAGACCACATTTTCCCTCTTTGAGGTAGCTTCCACGTGCTGGTAACTGAAGCACAAACATGCTTCCTCGTCTTGACCTGTTAAAAGGGCGCTAGCTGTGAAGCCAGAAACCTAGTATATGACAGGTATTTCAGAGAAACATTGTACATGGAACAATAAAGACCTGGCTTAATTACCTTTAGTATGAGGCGATTTCGCGTTCTAACCGGCTAACCCTACCCAATGACATTAATGGCCACTAATGATAGATAATGGGTTTCGGAAAGAACACTTAACTTGAATTTGTAGACAGCGTGTTGATAATGGTACACTTTTAGTTTCCATAACACTACGTCCAAGTAAATTTAACAGGAGCCGAATTTGCTCCCGTGTGAGCCTCTGGTCTAGTCTCAACAATGGCTGCATCTAACACTCCATACTATTGACGCCTGGCCGACATTGTCCAGATATGATAGGAGCCAAATTTGCTCCACACGTCTCGGAGGTGACACAACAATGGCTGCCCTCCTTCCTCCTCTGACGCCTGGCTTACATTGTCCAAATATCAGAAAGTGATAGAAGGGTCACATTTACTCTACTTTAATACTGATAATTAAGTTAATTTATATGAGATGTTTTTCTGATGGTAAAGTCCAAAGACTAATGTATTTAAGAATAATTCCCACCATAATAGGTGGTGAATTAAAATAGTATGTGGTGATGATATCCCGTTTTCTTTAGACGGTAATTCCACTACAAGTTACATTTTCTATGGTTAACTTGTTTATACAACACAGCTATTATCTGTATGATATTAAATAGTGTCGGATTTTCCGACATAATTCCCCAGGGGCTGCTCACGGGTCGAAGTCCTAATTAGAACAGACGAACACCGATACTCCTCCTTCGAATTATTAGATTAATTTGATGTTAGTAGTTAGTAATCACACATTTGTGTGTCTGTTCGTACAGGACGGATGTCCCGTACTAGAGTTGTAGGGGTTAGAAGTCTAATGCGATTTCATTTCCCTGTCAACTCTTGAAAGGCTAATATTCAAGCCTAATTACATATTATTTAACCCAGAAGACTGGATGTGATCAAGTACTACAGTCAAGTATGATTCAGGGACTGCAGTGAGATCAGTGACATTAGATATAACTTGAAGATTGTTCAGGTAACTGGTCACTGATATATAAACACTGAGGCCCATGGAATACATCTTGATTAAATAATAAATGTATCAAATCAGTCATCAGATTTATTGGGGTTTAA
Organism: Procambarus clarkii; assembly: GCF_040958095.1. Taxonomy (NCBI): domain Eukaryota; kingdom Metazoa; phylum Arthropoda; class Malacostraca; order Decapoda; family Cambaridae; genus Procambarus; species Procambarus clarkii. The sequence goes on from NW_027189358.1 coordinate 73,825, forward strand.
TTCAGTTAATTGATTTAGAGGATTGAATAGCTCATCATTAAAGTAAAGTATGGTTCTGAGACTGCAGTGGGTTCAGTGACATTGGTCGCAGTGACTTGTAGCTGTTTTAGGCTACTGTTCACTGATTTGCCACTGAGGCCTCATGAACTCATCTTCAGCTTCAAATGATGATACTAACATCAACCTCTGTTACTATAGTCAGCTGTAATCTCCTTAGTATAATGCTACTGGAGAAATATAAGCAGCTGACAAATTTAGATTTCTATTGGTATTGTTTATCTGCAGGCATAGGTCTCCTCAGGCTTGATACTGGGCCTGAGAGTAATTTACCTCCTGCAGAGTTTAACATGGTTATACCCTGATATTTAGTAGGGCTACCGATGAATTGATGGTAGTAGTCTGTCCCCACAAGGACAGCCATTTGGCATTTGATTTGCTCAAATTTACCTGCAGCTGCTTGATAATAGCTTTCCAGGTCAGCATAATCAACTGTTGATTGTTGTGACAAATCTTCACATTTCTTGATCTGTCTTGTTAAGTGGCCTTTAAGACCTGCAAGGGTTCTTTTCATTCTCCCTGCATTATCCATACTGGCTAGTTGGTAAAGCCTTGTGGGACTTGTACTTGGGCTGCTCATAATACTGAACAAGCTCTAATGGTAGCCTAGGGTAAATTCTGCACTCACTAGGCAATAATCCTACCTCTACTAGAGGTTAGCACTTAAAATTAATACACATTATATATATACAATCATACACACTAATGATTTGAGTGATAAACCAGTGTCACTGGAAGTACCTTTAGGTTAGCTCTTCTATATCACCCTAGGATGGTAGAGACACTAATTAATCACTCAAAGGTGTAATGATCATAAGTAAATTATTATATATACAACTCAACTCGAGTTGATAAAAATTACACCCAAAATAGGGTCTGGACCATGCATTAATGGTGTTAGGTTGATCAATATAGTACAACTGACTATGGTAATAATGGGACTAGGATGAACGATAATAGTTCAACTAGTCAATGGTTAATATCCTACCCTGTTGTGGGTTGGCAATTAGTAAATATTATATTGTGAACACTAGTGCAATATATATTAAATAATTCTCTATTTTGGAGAAATAATATACACAATTATTGTTAATAGCCTCTTAATTAGCCTCTATGAAACTTCTAATACTATCTAGAAGTATTAAATATTATTAGTGACCTCGCGAAATAAACTCCACAAAATTCGTAGAATCACGCGACACCACAGCCACTACTTTGGCTGGCTTCAATATTAGCGCTGTCATTTCACGAAATAACACGCCACCAAATATCTGTGGGTGTGCATGAAACCGCTGATGAGGCTGAACTCAGTTGAGGGGGGGCTCCAGAGCTCCCACGAGGCTTCGCCGCTGTCTTGACTGCTGGCTTTGTTTAAATAACACTGCACTAGTATATTTAATGAATCCACTGGTTAACTGGTTCATCCGGTACTAAGATGACCAAATGTGGGTTCAAAGGACCGAATATTCCGGTTCCGAAGGTCCAAATAATGTGGGAACCGACCTGTGAGATTTATATTTATTTAATTTATATGAATTTATATTTACGTTAATTTATATACTTCGATAGCAATTTGTATAATGATAAGTGGACTGTATTTCTGCAATAATCTCATAATCTCACAAATCGATCCTCTACACATTAGGGGGGGTTTATTAGTTTATATATATGCAGTCAATCAAACTGCAGAATTAACTACATACATTGAAAAGGTTCCTTATCTTATTTGTACAGCAGGTATAACCAGGATGTAGACCACATTTTCCCTCTTTGAGGTAGCTTCCACGTGCTGGTAACTGAAGCACAAACATGCTTCCTCGTCTTGACCTGTTAAAAGGGCGCTAGCTGTGAAGCCAGAAACCTAGTATATGACAGGTATTTCAGAGAAACATTGTACATGGAACAATAAAGACCTGGCTTAATTACCTTTAGTATGAGGCGATTTCGCGTTCTAACCGGCTAACCCTACCCAATGACATTAATGGCCACTAATGATAGATAATGGGTTTCGGAAAGAACACTTAACTTGAATTTGTAGACAGTGTGTTGATAATGGTACACTTTTAGTTTCCATAACACTACGTCCAAGTAAATTTAACAGGAGCCGAATTTGCTCCCGTGTGAGCCTCTGGTCTAGTCTCAACAATGGCTGCATCTAACACTCCATACTATTGACGCCTGGCCGACATTGTCCAGATATGATAGGAGCCAAATTTGCTCCACACGTCTCGGAGGTGACACAACAATGGCTGCCCTCCTTCCTCCTCTGACGCCTGGCTTACATTGTCCAAATATCAGAAAGTGATTGAAGGGTCACATTTACTCTACTTTAATACTGATAATTAAGTTAATTTATATGAGATGTTTTTCTGATGGTAAAGTCCAAAGACTAATGTATTTAAGAATAATTCCCACCATAATAGGTGGTGAATTATAATAGTATGTGGTGATGATATCCCGTTTTCTTTAGACGGTAATTCCACTACAAGTTACATTTTCTATGGTTAACTTGTTTATACAACACAGCTATTATCTGTATGATATTAAATAGTGTCGGATTTTCCGACATTATATATATATATATATATATATATATATATATATATATATATATATATATATATATATTTTAAACCTAGAAGGGGTACATCCTCTAGTGCAAGTGTAGGGACCCATAGTCTCGGAGAAGAAAATAAAGAGTACTCAGAGAAGACCTTGTGGATCCTCACTGACCACCTTGACATTTTCTTCTCTTCTCTAATATATATATATATATATATATATATATATATATATATATATATATATATATATATATATATATATATATATATACATATATATATATATATATATATATGGCTTGGGAACAAGATTGAATGGTCCCCAAGCCAATATGCAATTGAAAACTCCACACCCATGAAGGATTCAAACCCAGACAGCCAGGAGGGCTCTTCATCCCAAAGAGAGGGGAACAGGGGGAGTGGTGCAGGTGAAACAGGGATGAAGAGGGGGAACAGGGGGAGTCGTGCAGGTGAAATAAGGATGAAGAGGGGGAACAGGGGGAGAGGTGCAGGTGAAACTGGGATGAAGAGGGGGAAACAGGAGGAGTGGTGCAGGTGAAACAGGGATGAAGAGGGGGAAGAGGGGAAGAGGTGCAGGTGAAACAGGGATGAAGAGGGGGAACAGGGGGAGTGGTGCAGGTGAAACAGGGATGAAGAGGGGGAGAGGTGCAGGTGAAAGAAGGATGAAGAGGGGGGAACAGGGGCAGTGGTACAGGTGAAAAAGGGATGAAGTGGGAGTGAAGGAGGTGCAGGAAGGGGGGCAGAGAGTGTTATGTATGAGGGAGGACTATGGGAAGGGCTGGCGGCGGGAGGGAAGACTACCTGATGGGTAAGAAGGGAAGGTGAGTGAACGAAGGGAAGGACTAGCAACAGGAGGGAGAAAAAACAGAGGGAAGGGCGAGAGTGAGAAGCAGCGGAAGGAATGAGAACGAAGGGATGGATCTGCGGCGAGAGGGAAGACGATGGGAAGGGCGGGATGGGATAGGGGCGGGAGTGGGAAAGGCAGAAGGATGGAGGATGAGCAGGTTTATGAGAGGGAGGAAAAGGGAAGGAGAAGGTGCCAGAACGAGAGGAGGGAGTTTGGTAGTAAAATAGGAGAGGGAGTGGGGAGGGTGTTGATAGATGGTTATGATAAATGGATAGATTAAAGGAAAATTTGTATAGGTAGATAGATGGATGGATACATTGATTGCTAAATATATATATTGACGGATAGACGGATGCATAGATGAGTTGATGGACGGAAGACAGATGACTAGATGGATGGATAGAAAGATGAGTTGATGGACGGATACATGGATAGATAGATGTATATAATGATAAATGATTGGTTTAATAGGAAGATAGATTGATGGATTGACAGATATAAGTAGATAGATAGATGGATACATTGATGGATACATTTGTGCTAGGTGAACAGTCGAATCAGGTTAAAGAATATCTTTCGATTTGCTATTGCGTCACAGGATTCGATCGGGGACCATTAGGATTATATCCATCGAACTCTCTCCATTTAGACGCTAGGCCTCCAGTTTGTGTGTGTGTGTGTGTGTGTGTGTGTGTGTGTGTGTGTGTGTGTGTGTGTGTGTGTGTGTGTGTGTGTGTGTGTGTGTGTGTGTATGTGTGTGTGTGTGTGTGTGTGTGTGTGTGTGTTTGTGTGTGTGTTAGTTAGAGAGAAATAGATGTAGTAGATATAAAAGAGGATAAATACATTTATTTGATAGGCGGGTTCCAAGAGCTAATAACTCGATTCAGCAGATGCATATAGTAAATATAATGATAAAACACACACACACACACATACACACACACACACACACACACACACACACACACACACACACACACACACACACACACACACACACACACACACACACACACATACACACACACACACACACACACACACACACACACACACAGAGGCGGGACCAAAGAGTCAGAGCTCAACCCCTGCAAACAGAACCAGGTGAGAATAAACACACACACACAGACACAGACACACACACACACACACACACACACACACACACACACACTAGTTGATAATGGACTGTTTTGTGTTCGTATCCATGTGTACTATTGTCCTGACCGACAGACACGTGAAGCTATCTGTGTTTATGTGTACCTGTAATTAAACTGACATGTGTACGGTAATTATCTGTATGTGTCCATTTTAAAGGTACATATTTGTGAATGTTTATTTATGTAAATTGATTGACATATGTACGTATGCGCGCGTTTAGTGTTACTGTAATTTATATGGTTAACATGTATACGTTTGAATGACATAGTTTCCCATTATTGTCACATTTTTTGTTACTGTTTCGCTGTTCACTCTCACTCTCTGACCCCCGTCGACTAATTGTGCTCACGTGTGTTTGTTCAAGGTACGGTAACCATTGGCTTTTTACCCAATAATTTGCAACTATTTGCACACAAACATTTCTAAAGAACATCTATGTTTCAGATAAATATTCTTTTTCCTAACATACAAGTCAATTACACAGTACCTAACCTCAGTCAGAAACACTTTTCTTACTATCTCTCACAACGTCTTTTGCATATATATCCTATCTTAATAAATTTATAATTTAAATTCATAACTGGCAACCTTCTTCCAGCGCCTTAAAGGCCACCAAACATCATTCCTTTCCATTAACCTCTCCCAAATTATCTTATGCACCAATACACATACTAGGGGGCTTTATAGCTGAGTGGACAGCGCTCTCGACTCGTATTCCTAGGGTCAAAGTTCGATCCCCCGGTGATGGCGCAAACGAAAGTCAGCAGAGTTTCATTCATTCTGATGCTCCTCTTACCTAGCAGTACATAGGTACTTGGGCATTAGACACCTGTTACGGGCTGCTTCCTGGGTGTGTGTATGTGGAATTTTTATTTATTTGCTAGTAAAAACTGATTGATTGACAGTTGAGAGGCGGGCCGAAAGAGCAGAGCTCAACCCTCGCAAGAACAACTAGGTGAACACAACTAGATAAACACTAACTAACCACGATCTCGTATAATCTACTACATTCGCTACCACCCCCCTCCCCCCACCCCCAATTCCCCCCACTCCCTAAATCACTCTACCTAAGTAATTACAAATATAAAACAAATCAATTAATACACCAAAAATACTAACTATAAATAAAGGAACCAAATTTTAAACATACAGCGACTCCAGCGTGGTCTAGTCGGAGGAGAACGGGTTCTCATCTGGATAGATTACGATCGAGCCTGTCGGAACGGTTGTGTAACTGCAGGGCACAAATATTTGTGTGTCCTCTCCTGTAGCTGCCTCTGTTTCGACAGGTTCCCTGGATAGCTGGAATTGGCCTGGCCCTAGGAAAGTGGGGAAGGGGTGAAATCCGTTGGGCCCACGGATGGATACCTTGGATCCATAGACCAAGGGTAGGTCTAATCACCTGGGATTCGAACCCACGGTGGGAATAAGGGAGGAGATATGGGGAAGGAGGGACACAAATGGTTCCTGGAACCAAACCTCACATAAATCCGGACACTCACACACACACACACACCCTTATCCGAACATTCACAGGGTCACTCACACACACACATCCATAGACTGTGATAAGGGAGACCATCTGAGGGGACACAGATGACCTCCTGAAACCGCAGATATAACCGGACACATATTCATCCGGACAATCACAGGGACACCCACACTCACCCGGACACTCACAGTGACACTCACACTCACACACTGACACACATCCATAGACACAAACTGTGATAAGTGAGACCATCTGAGGGGACACAGATGGCCTCCTGGACCCACAGGGTCCATATCCATACAGGCTCAGATCAATATTTAAATATACATATATATTTATAAATATAAATTTTTTAAAGAAAATACATATATATATATATATATATATATATATATATATATATATATATATATATATATATATATATATAACTGAAAACTCACACCCCAGAAATGACTCGAACCCATACTCCCAGAAGCTTCTGGGAGTATGGGTTCGAGTCATTTCTGGGGTGTGAGTTTTCAGTTGCATATGTCCTGGGGACCATTCAGGCTTGTTCGCATATATATATATATATATATATATATATATATATATATATATATATATATATATATATATATATATATATATATATATATATATATGTGTGTATATAAATATATAAACAATAAGTAAATACATGACGAACTAAAAATCGAATCATAACAATTATTAGATGAATGAAAATATAATAAAAAATAATAAATTGAATAAAAAAAATAAAAAAATGTCAATGACGCATAAAGGAATACAAATATTTTATTCATAATTATTATAATACAATATATATATATATATATATATATATATATATATATATATATATATATATATATATATATATATATATATATATATATATATATATATATATATATATATATATATATATGTGGGAACCGACCTGTGAGATTTATATTTATTTAATTTATATGAATTTATATTTACGTTAATTTATATACTTCGATAGCAATTTGTATAATGATAAGTGGACTGTATTTCTGCAATAATCTCATAATCTCACAAATCGATCCTCTACACATTAGGGGGGGTTTATTAGTTTATATATATGCAGCCAATCAAACTGCAGAATTAACTACATACATTGAAAAGGTTCCTTATCTTATTTGTACAGCAGGTATAACCAGGATGTAGACCACATTTTCCCTCTTTGAGGTAGCTTCCACGTGCTGGTAACTGAAGCACAAACATGCTTCCTCGTCTTGACCTGTTAAAAGGGCGCTAGCTGTGAAGCCAGAAACCTAGTATATGACAGGTATTTCAGAGAAACATTGTACATGGAACAATAAAGACCTGGCTTAATTACCTTTAGTATGAGGCGATTTCGCGTTCTAACCGGCTAACCCTACCCAATGACATTAATGGCCACTAATGATAGATAATGGGTTTCGGAAAGAACACTTAACTTGAATTTGTAGACAGTGTGTTGATAATGGTACACTTTTAGTTTCCATAACACTACGTCCAAGTAAATTTAACAGGAGCCGAATTTGCTCCCGTGTGAGCCTCTGGTCTAGTCTCAACAATGGCTGCATCTAACACTCCATACTATTGACGCCTGGCCGACATTGTCCAGATATGATAGGAGCCAAATTTGCTCCACACGTCTCGGAGGTGACACAACAATGGCTGCCCTCCTTCCTCCTCTGACGCCTGGCTTACATTGTCCAAATATCAGAAAGTGATAGAAGGGTCACATTTACTCTACTTTAATACTGATAATTAAGTTAATTTATATGAGATGTTTTTCTGATGGTAAAGTCCAAAGACTAATGTATTTAAGAATAATTCCCACCATAATAGGTGGTGAATTAAAATAGTATGTGGTGATGATATCCCGTTTTCTTTAGACGGTAATTCCACTACAAGTTACATTTTCTATGGTTAACTTGTTTATACAACACAGCTATTATCTGTATGATATTAAATAGTGTCGGATTTTCCGACATAATTCCCCAGGGGCTGCTCACGGGTCGAAGTCCTAATTAGAACAGACGAACACCGATACTCCTCCTTCGAATTATTAGATTAATTTGATGTTAGTAGTTAGTAATCACACATTTGTGTGTCTGTTCGTACAGGACGGATGTCCCGTACTAGAGTTGTAGGGGTTAGAAGTCTAATGCGATTTCATTTCCCTGTCAACTCTTGAAAGGCTAATATTCAAGCCTAATTCCATATTATTTAACCCAGAAGACTGGATGTGATCAAGTACTACAGTCAAGTATGATTCAGGGACTGCAGTGAGATCAGTGACATTAGATATAACTTGAAGATTGTTCAGGTAACTGGTCACTGATATATAAACACTGAGGCCCATGGAATACATCTTGATTAAATAATAAATGTATCAAATCAGTCATCAGATTTATTGGGGTTTAATTCAGTTAATTGATTTAGAGGATTGAATAGCTCATCATTAAAGTAAAGTATGGTTCTGAGACTGCAGTGGGTTCAGTGACATTGGTCGCAGTGACTTGTAGCTGTTTTAGGCTACTGTTCACTGATTTGCCACTGAGGCCTCATGAACTCATCTTCAGCTTCAAATGATGATACTAACATCAACCTCTGTTACTATAGTCAGCTGTAATCTCCTTAGTATAATGCTACTGGAGAAATATAAGCAGCTGACAAATTTAGATTTCTATTGGTATTGTTTATCTGCAGGCATAGGTCTTCTCAGGCTTGATACTGGGCCTGAGAGTAATTTACCTCCTGCAGAGTTTAACATGGTTATGCCCTGATATTTAGTAGGGCTACCGATGAATTGATGGTAGTAGTCTGTCCCCACAAGGACAGCCATTTGGCATTTGATTTGCTCAAATTTACCTGCAGCTGCTTGATAATAGCTTTCCAGGTCAGCATAATCAACTGTTGATTGTTGTGACAAATCTTCACATTTCTTGATCTGTCTTGTTAAGTGGCCTTTAAGACCTGCAAGGGTTCTTTTCATTCTCCCTGCATTATCCATACTGGCTAGTTGGTAAAGCCTTGTGGGACTTGTACTTGGGCTGCTCATAATACTGAACAAGCTCTAATGGTAGCCTAGGGTAAATTCTGCACTCACTAGGCAATAATCCTACCTCTACTAGAGGTTAGCACTTAAAATTAATACACATTATATATATACAATCATACACACTAATGATTTGAGTGATAAACCAGTGTCACTGGAAGTACCTTTAGGTTAGCTCTTCTATATCACCCTAGGATGGTAGAGACACTAATTAATCACTCAAAGGTGTAATGATCATAAGTAAATTATTATATATACAACTCAACTCGAGTTGATAAAAATTACACCCAAAATAGGGTCTGGACCATGCATTAATGGTGTTAGGTTGATCAATATAGTACAACTGACTATGGTAATAATGGGACTAGGATGAACGATAATAGTTCAACTAGTCAATGGTTAATATCCTACCCTGTTGTGGGTTGGCAATTAGTAAATATTATATTGTGAACACTAGTGCAATATATATTAAATAATTCTCTATTTTGGAGAAATAATATACACAATTATTGTTAATAGCCTCTTAATTAGCCTCTATGAAACTTCTAATACTATCTAGAAGTATTAAATATTATTAGTGACCTCGCGAAATAAACTCCACAAAATTCGTAGAATCACGCGACACCACAGCCACTACTTTGGCTGGCTTCAATATTAGCGCTGTCATTTCACGAAATAACACGCCACCAAATATCTGTGGGTGTGCATGAAACCGCTGATGAGGCTGAACTCAGTTGAGGGGGGGCTCCAGAGCTCCCACGAGGCTTCGCCGCTGTCTTGACTGCTGGCTTTGTTTAAATAACACTGCACTAGTATATTTAATGAATCCACTGGTTAACTGGTTCATCCGGTACTAAGATGACCAAATGTGGGTTCAAAGGACCGAATATTCCGGTTCCGAAGGTCCAAATAATGTGGGAACCGACCTGTGAGATTTATATTTATTTAATTTATATGAATTTATATTTACGTTAATTTATATACTTCGATAGCAATTTGTATAATGATAAGTGGACTGTACTTCTGCAATAATCTCATAATCTCACAAATCGATCCTCTACACATTAGGGGGGGTTTATTAGTTTATATATATGCAGTCAATCAAACTGCAGAATTAACTACATACATTGAAAAGGTTCCTTATCTTATTTGTACAGCAGGTATAACCAGGATGTAGACCACATTTTCCCTCTTTGAGGTAGCTTCCACGTGCTGGTAACTGAAGCACAAACATGCTTCCTCGTCTTGACCTGTTAAAAGGGCGCTAGCTGTGAAGCCAGAAACCTAGTATATGACAGGTATTTCAGAGAAACATTGTACATGGAACAATAAAGACCTGGCTTAATTACCTTTAGTATGAGGCGATTTCGCGTTCTAACCGGCTAACCCTACCCAATGACATTAATGGCCACTAATGATAGATAATGGGTTTCGGAAAGAACACTTAACTTGAATTTGTAGACAGTGTGTTGATAATGGTACACTTTTAGTTTCCATAACACTACGTCCAAGTAAATTTAACAGGAGCCGAATTTGCTCCCGTGTGAGCCTCTGGTCTAGTCTCAACAATGGCTGCATCTAACACTCCATACTATTGACGCCTGGCCGACATTGTCCAGATATGATAGGAGCCAAATTTGCTCCACACGTCTCGGAGGTGACACAACAATGGCTGCCCTCCTTCCTCCTCTGACGCCTGGCTTACATTGTCCAAATATCAGAAAGTGATAGAAGGGTCACATTTACTCTACTTTAATACTGATAATTAAGTTAATTTATATGAGATGTTTTTCTGATGGTAAAGTCCAAAGACTAATGTATTTAAGAATAATTCCCACCATAATAGGTGGTGAATTATAATAGTATGTGGTGATGATATCCCGTTTTCTTTAGACGGTAATTCCACTACAAGTTACATTTTCTATGGTTAACTTGTTTATACAACACAGCTATTATCTGTATGATATTAAATAGTGTCGGATTTTCCGACATTATATATATATATATATATATATATATATATATATATATATATATATATATATATATTTTAAACCTAGAAGGGGTACCACCTCTAGTGCAAGTGTAGGGACCCATAGTCTCGGAGAAGAAAATAAAGAGTACTCAGAGAAGACCTTGTGGATCCTCACTGACCACCTTGACATTTTCTTCTCTTCTCTAATATATATATATATATATATATATATATATATATATATATATATATATATATATATATATATATATATATATATATATATATATATATATATATATATATATACATATATATATATATATATATGGCTTGGGAACAAGATTGAATGGTCCCCAAGCCAATATGCAATTGAAAACTCCACACCCATGAAGGATTCAAACCCAGACAGCCAGGAGGGCTCTTCATCCCAAAGAGAGGGGAACAGGGGGAGTGGTGCAGGTGAAACAGGGATGAAGAGGGGGAACAGGGGGAGTCGTGCAGGTGAAATAAGGATGAAGAGGGGGAACAGGGGGAGAGGTGCAGGTGAAACTGGGATGAAGAGGGGGAAACAGGAGGAGTGGTGCAGGTGAAACAGGGATGAAGAGGGGGAAGAGGTGCAGGTGAAACTGGGATGAAGAGGGGGAACAGGGGGAGTGGTGCAGGTGAAACAGGGATGAAGAGGGGGGAAGAGGGGGAGAGGTGCAGGTGAAAGAAGGATGAAGAGGGGGGAACAGGGGCAGTGGTACAGGTGAAAAAGGGATGAAGTGGGAGTGAAGGAGGTGCAGGAAGGGGGGCAGAGAGTGTTATGTATGAGGGAGGACTATGGGAAGGGCTGGCGGCGGGAGGGAAGACTACCTGATGGGTAAGAAGGGAAGGTGAGTGAACGAAGGGAAGGACTAGCAACAGGAGGGAGAAAAAACAGAGGGAAGGGCGAGAGTGAGAAGCGGCGGAAGGAATGAGAACGAAGGGATGGATCTGCGGCGAGAGGGAAGACGATGGGAAGGGCGGGATGGGATAGGGGCGGGAGTGGGAAGGGCAGAAGGATGGAGGATGAGCAGGTTTATGAGAGGGAGGAAAAGGGAAGGAGAAGGTGCCAGAACGAGAGGAGGGAGTTTGGTAGTAAAATAGGAGAGGGAGTGGGGAGGGTGTTGATAGATGGTTATGATAAATGGATAGATTAATGGAAAATTTGTATAGGTAGATAGATGGATGGATACATTGATTGCTAAATATATATATTGACGGATAGACGGATGCATAGATGAGTTGATGGACGGAAGACAGATGACTAGATGGATGGATAGAAAGATGAGTTGATGGACGGATACATGGATAGATAGATGTATATAATGATAAATGATTGGTTTAATAGGAAGATAGATTGATGGATTGACAGATATAAGTAGATAGATAGATGGATACATTGATGGATACATTTGTGCTAGGTGAACAGTCGAATCAGGTTAAAGAATATCTTTCGATTTGCTATTGCGTCACGGGATTCGATCGGGGACCATTAGGATTATATCCATCGAACTCTCTCCATTTAGACGCTAGGCCTCCAGTTTGTGTGTGTGTGTGTGTGTGTGTGTGTGTGTGTGTGTGTGTGTGTGTGTGTGTGTGTGTGTGTGTGTGTGTGTGTGTTTGTGTGTGTGTGTGTGTGTGTGTGTGTGTTTGTGTGTGTGTTAGTTAGAGAGAAATAGATGTAGTAGATATAAAAGAGGATAAATACATTTATTTGATAGGCGGGTTCCAAGAGCTAATAACTCGATTCAGCAGATGCATATAGTAAATATAATGATAAAACACACACACACACACATACACACACACACACACACACACACACACACACACACACACACACACACACACACACACACACACACACACACACACACACACACACACACACACACACAAACACACACACACACACATACACACACACACACACACACACACACACACACACACACACACACACACACACACACACACAGAGGCGGGACCAAAGAGTCAGAGCTCAACCCCTGCAAACAGAACCAGGTGAGAATAAACACACACACACACACACACACACACACACACACACACACAGAAAGAAAGAGAAGGGTGGGCAGACTGCATATTTTTGGATTGTCAGAAAGCCTTTGATACAGTACCACACAAGAGGCTAGTGCGAAATTTGGAGATGCAGGCTGGGGTGAGAGGGAAGGTACTCCGGTGGATAGAGGAATACCTAAGCAACAGGAGACAACGAGTCTGTGTGAGGGGTGAGGCCTCAGATTGGCGAGACGTTACAAGTGGAGTCCCGCAGGGGTCAGTCCTTGGACCTATACTGTTTCTGGTATATGTAAATGATCTCCCAGAGGGTATAGATTCGTTCCTCTCAATGTTTGCCGACGATGCAAAAATTATGAGGAGGATTGAAACAGAGGATGATAGTAGGAGGCTACAAGATGACCTGGATAGACTGAGTGAATGGTCCAACAAATGGCTGTTGAAGTTCAACCCGAGTAAATGCAAAGTAATGAAACTAGGCAGTGGAAACAGGAGGCCAGGCACAGGATACAGAATAGGAGATGAAGTACTTAATGAAACAGACAGAGAGAAAGATCTAGAAGTTGATATCACACCAAACCTGTCTCCTGAAGCCCACATAAAGAGAATAACGTCTGCGGCATATGCGAGGCTGGCTAACATCAGAACGGCGTTCAGGAACCTGTGTAAGGAATCATTCAGAATCTTGTACACCACATATGTAAGACCAATCCTGGAGTATGCGGCCCCAGCATGGAGCCCGTACCTTGTCAAGCACAAGAAGAAGCTGGAAAAAGTCCAAAGGTATGCTACTAGACTAGTCCCAGAACTAAGAGGCATGAGTTATGAGGAAAGGCTTTGGGAAATGCACCTCACGACACTGGAAGACAGAAGAGTAAGGGGGGACATGATCACAACCTACAAAATCCTCAGGGGAATCGACCGGGTAAACAAGGATGAACTATTCAACACTGGTGGGACGCGAACAAGGGGACACAGGTGGAAGCTGAGTACCCAAATGAGCCACAGACACGTAAGAAAGAACTTTTTCAGTGTCAGAGTAGTTAGTAAATGGAATGCATTAGGAAGTGATGTGGTGGAGGCTGACTCCATACACAGTTTCAAATGTAGATATGATAGAGCCCAATAGGCTCAGGAATCTGTACACCAGTTGATTGACGGTTGAGAGGCGGGACCAAAGAGCCAGAGCTCAACCCCCGCAAGCACAATTAGGTGAGTACAATTAGGTGAGTACACACACACACACACACACACACACACACACACACACTAGTTGATAATGGACTGTTTTGTGTTCGTATCCATGTGTACTATTGTCCTGACCGACAGACACGTGAAGCTATATGTGTTTATGTGTACCTGTAATTAAACTGACATGTGTACGGTAATTATCTGTATGTGTCCATTTTAAAGGTACATATTTGTGAATGTTTATTTATGTAAATTGATTGACATATGTACGTATGCGCGCGTTTAGTGTTACTGTAATTTATATGGTTAACATGTATACGTTTGAATGACATAGTTTCCCATTATTGTCACATTTTTTGTTACTGTTTCGCTGTTCACTCTCACTCTCTGACCCCCGTCGACTAATTGTGCTCACGTGTGTTTGTTCAAGGTACGGTAACCATTGGCTTTTTACCCAATAATTTGCAACTATTTGCACACAAACAGTTCTAAAGAACATCTATGTTTCAGATAAATATTCTTTTTCCTAACATACAAGTCAATTACACAGTACCTAACCTCAGTCAGAAACACTTTTCTTACTATCTCTCACAACGTCTTTTGCATATATATCCTATCTTAATAAATTTATAATTTAAATTCATAACTGGCAACCTTCTTCCAGCGCCTTAAAGGCCACCAAACATCATTCCTTTCCATTAACCTCTCCCAAATTATCTTATGCACCAATACACATACTAGGGGGCTTTATAGCTGAGTGGACAGCGCTCTCGACTCGTAATCCTAGGGTCAAAGTTCGATCCCCCGGTGATGGCGCAAACGAAAGTCAGCAGAGTTTCATTCATTCTGATGCTCCTCTTACCTAGCAGTACATAGGTACTTGGGCATTAGACACCTGTTACGGGCTGCTTCCTGGGTGTGTGTATGTGGAATTTTTTTTTTATTAGCTAGTAAAAACTGATTGATTGACAGTTGAGAGGCGGGCCGAAAGAGCAGAGCTCAACCCTCGCAAGAACAACTAGGTGAACACAACTAGATAAACACTAACTAACCACGATCTCGTATAATCTACTACATTCGCTACCACCCCCCTCCCCCCACCCCCAATTCCCCCCACTCCCTAAATCACTCTACCTAAGTAATTACAAATATAAAACAAATCAATTAATACACCAAAAATACTAACTATAAATAAAGGAACCAAATTTTAAACATACAGCGACTCCAGCGTGGTCTAGTCGGAGGAGAACGTGTTCTCATCTGGATAGATTACGATCAAGCCTGTCGGAACGGTTGTGTAACTGCAGGGCACAAATATTTGTGTGTCCCCTCCTGTAGCTGCCTCTGTTTCGACAGGTTCCCTGGATAGCTGGAATTGGCCTGGCCCTAGGAAAGTGGGGAAGGGGTGAAATCCGTTGGGCCCACGGATGGATACCTTGGATCCATAGACCAAGGGTAGGTCTAATCACCTGTGATTCGAACACACGGTGGGAATAAGGGAGGAGATATGGGGAAGGAGGGACACAAATGGTTCCTGGAACCAAACCTCACATAAATCCGGACACTCACACACACCCTTATCCGAACATTCACAGGGTCACTCACACACACACATCCATAGACTGTGATAAGGGAGACCATCTGAGGGGACACAGATGGCCTCCTGAAACCGCAGATATAACCGGACACATATTCATCCGGACAATCACAGGGACACCCACACTCACCCGGACACTCACAGTGACACTCACACTCACACACTGACACACATCCATAGACACAAACTGTGATAAGGGAGACCATCTGAGGGGACACAGATGGCCTCCTGGACCCACAGGGTCCATATCCATACAGGCTCAGATCAATATTTAAATATACATATATATTTATAAATATAAAATTTTTAAAGAAAATACATACATATATATATATATATATATATATATATATATATATATATATATATATATATATATATATATATATACAGAAACTGTATTGGAGGGGATCTAAACATTCCCTCTAATGCGTTATGCGTGGTTTCCTCCGAGGCTATGGGTCCCCCTTCTTCCAGCTAGAGGTGGTACTCCCTTCCTATATATATATATATATATATATATATATATATATATATATATATATATATATATATATATATATTTTAAACCTAGAAGGGGTACCACCTCTAGTGCAAGTGTAGGGACCCATAGTCTCGGAGAAGAAAATAAAGAGTACTCAGAGAAGACCTTGTGGATCCTCACTGACCACCTTGACATTTTCTTCTCTTCTCTAATATATATATATATATATATATATATATATATATATATATATATATATATATATATATATATATATATATATATATATATATATATATATATATATGTCGTACCTAGTAGCCAGAACTCACTTCTCAGCCTACTATGCAAGGCCCGATTTACCTAATAAGCCAAGTTTTCATGAATTAATTGTTTTTCGACTACCTAACCTACCTAACCTAACCTAACCTAACTTTTTCTGCTACCTAACCTAACCTAACCTATAAAGATAGGTAAGGTTAGGTTAGGTAGGGTTGGTTAGGTTTGGTCATATATCTACGTTAATTTTAACTCAAATAACAAAAAATTGACCTCATACATAATGAAATGGGTAGCTTTATCATTTCATAAGAAGAAAATTAGAGAAAATATATTTATTCATGAAAACTTGGCTTATTAGGCAAATCGGGCCTTGCATAGTAGGCTGAGAAGTGAGTTCTGGCTACTAGGTACGACATATATATATATATATATATATATATATATATATATATATATATATATATATATATATATATATATATATATATATATATATGGCTTGGGAACAAGATTGAATGGTCCCCAAGCCAATATGCAATTGAAAACTCCACACCCATGAAGGATTCAAACCCAGACAGCCAGGAGGGCTCTTCATCCCAAAGAGAGGGGAACAGGGGGAGTGGTGCAAGTGAAACAGGCATGAGGAGGGGGAACAGGGGAAGTGGTGCAGGTGAAACAGGGATGAAAAGGGGGAACAGGGGGAGAGGTGCAGGTGAAACTGGGATGAAGAGGGGGGAAACAGGAGGAGTGGTGCAGGTGAAACAGGGATGAAGAGGGGGAAGAGGGGAAGAGGTGCAGGTGAAACAGGGATGAAGACGGGGAACAGGGGGAGTGGTGCAGGTGAAACAGGGATGAAGAGGGGGGAAGAGGGGGAGAGGTGCAGGTGAAAGAAGGATGAAGAGGGGGGAACAGGGGGAGTGGTACAGGTGAAAAAGGGATGAAGTGGGAGTGAAGGAGGTGCAGGAAGGGGGGCAGAGAGTGTTATGTATGAGGGAGGACTATGGGAAGGGCTGGCGGCGGGAGGGAAGACTACCTGATGGGTAAGAAGGGAAGGTGAGTGAACGAAGGTTAGGACTAGCATCAGGAGGGAGAAAAAACAGAGGGAAGGGCGAGAGTGAGAAGCGGCGGAAGGAATGAGAACGAAGGGATGGATCTGCGGCGAGAGGGAAGACGATGAGAAGGGCGGGATGGGATAGGGGCGGGAGTGGGAAGGGCAGAAGGATGGAGGATGAGCAGGTTTATGAGAGGGAGGAAAAGGGAAGGAGAAGGTGCCAGAACGAGAGGAGGGAGTTTGGTAGTAAAATAGGAGAGGGAGTGGGGAGGGTGTTGATAGATGGTTATGATAAATGGATAGATTAATGGAAAATTTGTATAGGTAGATAGATGGATGGATACATTGATTGCTAAATATATATATTGACGGATAGACGGATGCATAGATGAGTTGATGGACGGAAGACAGATGACTAGATGGATGGATAGAAAGATGAGTTGATGGACGGATACATGGATAGATAGATGTATATAATGATAAATGATTGGTTTAATAGGAAGATAGATTGATGGATTGACAGATATAAGTAGATAGATAGATAGATACATTGATGGATACATTTGTGCTAGGTGAACACTCGAATCAGGTTAAAGAATATCTTTCGATTTGCTATTGCGTCACGGGATTCGATCGGGGACCATTAGGATTATATCCATCGAACTCTCTCCATTTAGACGCTAGGCCTCCAGTTTGTGTGTGTGTGTGTGTGTGTGTGTGTGTGTGTGTGTGTGTGTGTGTGTGTGTGTGTGTGTGTGTGTGTGTGTGTGTGTGTGTGTGTGTGTGTGTGTGTATTTGTGTGTGTGTTAGTTAGAGAGAAATAGATGTAGTAGATATAAAAGAGGATAAATACATTTATTTGATAGGCGGGTTCCAAGAGCTAATAACTCGATTCAGCAGATGCATATAGTAAATATAATGATAAAACACAGACACACACACATACACACTCACACACACACACACACACACACACACACACACACACACACACACACACACACACACACACACACACACACACACACACACACACACACACACACACACACACACACACACACACATACACACACACACACACACACACACACACACACACACACACACACACACACACACACACACACACACACACAGAGGCGGGACCAAAGAGTCAGAGCTCAACCCCTGCAAACAGAACCAGGTGAGAATAAACACACACACACACACACACACACACACACACACACACACACACACACACACACACACACACACACACACACACACACACACACAGCCACAGGGATTGGGGCACCACCCCCAAATTCTACCCAACAGACACCCAACCTGCCCCATCCCCTGTCAGCCCCCCACTAAGTACCCACCTAGGGCACCCTCCCCCCACCCACCCCCCTCCCCCCACTCACCCCCCTTCTCCCCCTCACCCCTCTCCCCAGGACCTCCCTTCTCCCCCATCCCCCATGCCCTCCCTTCTCCCACATGCCTTCCCGTCTCTCCCACCCCCATGCCCTCCCTTCTCCCCCTCCCCCCTAAGCCCCCCACTCTCCCCCACCCCACCTAAGTCTTCCCCTCTCCCCCACTCCCCTAAACCCTCCCCTCTTCCTCACCCACCTCAGCCCTCCCTTTTCCCCCACGCCCCCCAAGCCCTCCACCCTTTTCTCTCCCCCCAAGCCCCCCCATCTCCCCTATCCCCCACAGCCTCTCCTCCCCCCATGCTTTCCCAACCCTCCCTCTCTTACCCACCCCCTGTACCCTCCCCCTCTTATCCACCCCCTGTACCCTCCCCCTCTTATCCACCCCCTGTACCCTCCCCCTCTTATCCACCCCCTGTACCCTCCCCCTCTCCCCCACCACCCCAAGCCCTCCCTCCTCCACCAATCCCCCCGTGCCAGGTCCCCCCAGCTCCCACTCACCCCAGATCCCAAAGGTCCCCCCCAGAAAAGAAGCAGAAGAGAGTCAGTTTCAGGGTGATGTACTCAAACATAGATGGGATCACAAGCAAGACAAGTGAACTAAGGGAAAGAGCACAAGAAGTTAACCCAGATGTAATCGGACTCACTGAAACAAAACTCTCTGGAATCATAACGAATGCCGTGTTTCCCCAGGAGTATACAGTAATAAGGAAAGAGAGGGAAGGTAGAGGAGGAGGCGGATTGGCCCTACTCATGAGAAGGGAATGGAGTTTTAAGGAGATGGCCATCCCGGGCTGTGAGGAGTTCAGAGACTACATAGCAGGCACCATAACAATGGGAGGACCAAGAATAGTAGTAGCAGTAATATACAACCCTCCACCAAATGACAGGAGACCCAGTCAAGAGTATGAAAACAACAACAAGGCAGTTAACACTATAATTGAGAGGGCAGCCTCTGCTGCCTGTAGAAATAGATCCCACCTGCTCATCATGGGCGACTTCAATCACGGAAAGATTGACTGGGAGAACAAGGAACCGCATGGAGGCGAGGATACGTGGAGAGCCAAACTATTGGAGGTGGTGACAAGCAACTTTTTAACGCAGCATGTCGGAGAACCCACAAGGATGAGAGGCAATGACGAACCAGCGAGACTCGACCTAGTCTTCACTCTGAACGACTCCGACATAAGAGAAATCGGTTTTGAGGACCCAGTAGGAATGAGCGACCACAGTGTACTGGTGTTTGAGTACTTGATTGAAGAAGGGTTATTGAACTCGAGGAGGGATACCGAAACCAAAAGGTTAGCATACCGAAAGGGAAACTATGAGGGGATAAGAAAATTCCTAACAGATATAGCATGGGAAACAGAGCTCAGGGGAAAGACGGCCCAAGATATGATGGATTACATCACGCAGAAGTGCAAGGACGCAGCAAACAAGTTTGTCCCAGTCCAAAAGGAAAACAGAGAAATGAAGATGAGAAACCCATGGTTTAATCAAAGATGTAGGCTAGCTAAGCAGCAAAGTAAAAGGGCATGGAGAAACTATAGGAATAACAGGACACTGGAGAGCAGAGAAAGATACCAGAATGCCAGGAATGAATATGTCAGGATGAGAAGAGAGGCAGAAAGACAATACGAAAATGACATCGCAAGCAAGGCAAAGACTCAGCCTAAATTGTTGCATAGCCACATTAGGAGAAAAACAACAGTAAAGGAACAGGTTATGAGATTAAGGATAGGGGCGGAAGGATTCACTACAAATGACAAGGAAGTGTGTGAGGAATTGAATAAGAAATTCCAGGAGGTCTTCACCTTAGAACAAGGAGAAATTCCAGAGGTAAGTGAGGGAATAGCTAACCAGGAACCACTGGAAGAGTTTGAGATTACCAGTGGGGAAGTAAGGAAGTGTTTACTAGAGTTGGACGTGACGAAGGCTATAGGCCCAGATGGAATCTCCCCTTGGGTTCTAAAGGAAGGAGCAAGAGAACTGAGCCTACCACTCTCCATAGTGTATAACAAATCACTGGCAACAGGGGAACTGCCAGATATTTGGAAAGCAGCTAACGTAGTCCCGATATACAAGAAAGGGGATAGACAGGAGGCACTGAACTACAGGCCAGTGTCCCTAACCTGCATACCATGCAAGCTGATGGAGAAGATTGTGCGAAAAAAACTAGTGGAGCATCTGGAGCGAAGGAACTTTGTAACACAGCATCAACATGGGTTCAGGGATGGCAGGTCCTGCCTCACAGGGTTACTTGAATTCTACGACCAGGCAACAAAAATAATGCAAGAAAGAGAAGGGTGGGCAGACTGCATATTTTTGGATTGTCAGAAAGCCTTTGATACAGTGCCACACAAGAGGCTAGTGCGAAAGTTGGAGATGCAGGCTGGAGTGAGAGGGAAGGTACTCCGGTGGATAGAGGAATACCTAAGCAACAGGAGACAACGAGTCTGTGTGAGGGGTGAAGTCTCAGATTGGCGAGACGTCACAAGTGGAGTCCCGCAGGGGTCAGTCCTCGGACCTATACTGTTTCTGGTATATGTAAATGATCTCCCAGAGGGTATAGATTCGTTCCTCTCAATGTTTGCCGACGATGCAAAAATTATGAGGAGGATAGAAACAGAGGATGATAGTAGGAGGCTACAAGATGACCTGGATAGACTGAGTGAATGGTCCAACAAATGGCTGTTGAAGTTCAACCCGAGTAAATGCAAAGTAATGAAACTAGGCAGTGGAAACAGGAGGCCAGGCACAGGATACAGAATAGGAGATGAAGTACTTAATGAAACAGACAGAGAGAAAGATCTAGGAGTTGATATCACACCAAACCTGTCTCCTGAAGCCCACATAAAGAGAATAACGGCTGCGGCATATGCGAGGCTGGCTAACATCAGAACGGCGTTCAGGAACCTGTGTAAGGAATCATTCAGAATCTTGTACACCACATATGTAAGACCAATCCTGGAGTATGCGGCCCCAGCATGGAGCCCGTACCTTGTCAAGCACAAGACGAAGCTGGAGAAAGTCCAAAGGTATGCTACTAGACTAGTCCCAGAACTAAGAGGCATGAGTTAAGAGGAAAGGCTGCGGGAAATGCACCTCACGACACTGGAAGACAGAAGAGTAAGGGGAGACATGATCACAACCTACAAAATCCTCAGGGGAATCGACCGGGTAAACAAGGACAAACTTTTCAACACTGGTGGGACGCGAACAAGGGGACACAGGTGGAAGCTGAGTACCCAAATGAGCCACAGAGACGTTAGAAAGAACTTTTTCAGTGTCAGAGTAGTTAGCAAATGGAATGCATTAGGAAGTGATGTGGTGGAGGCTGACTCCATTCACAGTTTCAAATGTAGATATGATAGAGCCCAATAGGCTCAGGAATCTGTACACCAGTTGATTGACGGTTGAGAGGCGGGACCAAAGAGCCAGAGCTCAACCCCCGCAAGCACAATTAGGTGAGTACAATTAGGTGAGTACACACACACACTAGTTGATAATGGACTGTTTTGTGTTCGTATCCATGTGTACTATTGTCCTGACCGACAGACACGTGAAGCTATATGTGTTTATGTGTACCTGTAATTAAACTGACATGTGTACGGTAATTATCTGTATGTGTCCATTTTAAAGGTACATATTTGTGAATGTTTATTTATGTAAATTGATTGACATATGTACGTATGCGCGCGTTTAGTGTTACTGTAATTTATATGGTTAACATGTATACGTTTGAATGACATAGTTTCCCATTATTGTCACATTTTTTGTTACTGTTTCGCTGTTCACTCTCACTCTCTGACCCCCGTCGAGTAATTGTGCTCACGTGTGTTTGTTCAAGGTATGGTAACCATTGGCTTTTTACCCAATAATTTGCAACTATTTGCACACAAACAGTTCTAAAGAACATCTATGTTTCTGATAAATATTCTTTTTCCTAACATACAAGTCAATTACACAGTACCTAACCTCAGTCAGAAACACTTTTCTTACTATCTCTCACGACGTCTTTTGCATATATATCCTATGTTAATAAATTTATAATTTAAATTCATAACTGGCAACCTTCTTCCAGCGCCTTAAAGGCCACCAAACATCATTCCTTTCCATTAACCTCTCCCAAATTATCTTATGCACCAATACACATACTAGGGGTCTTTATAGCTGAGTGGACAGCGCTCTCGACTCGTAATCCTTGGGTCAAAGTTCGATCCCCCGGTGATGGCGCAAACGAAAATCAGCAGAGTTTCATTCATTCTGATGCTCCTCTTACCTAGCAGTACATAGGTACTTGGGCATTAGACACCTGTTACGGGCTGCTTCCTGGGTGTGTGTATGTGGAATTTTTTTTTTATTAGCTAGTAAAAACTGATTGATTGACAGTTGAGAGGCGGGCCGAAAGAGCAGAGCTCAACCCTCGCAAGAACAACTAGGTGAACACAACTAGATAAACACTAACTAACCACGATCTCGTATAATCTACTACATTCGCTACCACCCCCCTCCCCCCACCCCCAATTCCCCCCACTCCCTAAATCACTCTACCTAAGTAATTACAAATATAAAACAAATCAATTAATACACCAAAAATACTAACTATAAATAAAGGAACCAAATTTTAAACATACAGCGACTCCAGCGTGGTCTAGTCGGAGGAGAACGTGTTCTCATCTGGATAGATTACGATCGAGCCTGTCGGAACGGTTGTGTAACTGCAGGGCACAAATATTTGTGTGTCCCCT
Organism: Procambarus clarkii; assembly: GCF_040958095.1. Lineage (NCBI taxonomy): Eukaryota > Metazoa > Arthropoda > Malacostraca > Decapoda > Cambaridae > Procambarus > Procambarus clarkii. Next base: position 97,862 of record NW_027189358.1, read on the forward strand.
CCTGTAGCTGCCTCTGTTTCGACAGGTTCCCTGGATAGCTGGAATTGGCCTGGCCCTAGGAAAGTGGGGAAGGGGTGAAATCCGTTGGGCCCACGGATGGATACCTTGGATCCATAGACCAAGGGTAGGTCTAATCACCTGGGATTCGAACCCACGGTGGGAATAAGGGAGGAGATTTGGGGAAGGAGGGACACAAATGGTTCCTGGAAGCAAACCTCACATAAATCCGGACACTCACACACACACACACACACACCCTTATCCGAACATTCACAGGGTCACTCACACACACACATCCATAGACTGTGATAAGGGAGACCATCTGAGGGGACACAGATGGCCTCCTGAAACCGCAGATATAACCGGACACATATTCATCCGGACAATCACAGGGACACCCACACTCACCCGGACACTCACAGTGACACTCACACTCACACACTCATTTGTTGCACACTCAATTGTTGCATAGCCACATTAGGAGAAAAACAACAGTAAAGGAACAGGTTATGAGATTAAGGATAGGGGCGGAAGGATTCACTACAAATGACAAGGAAGTGTGTGAGGAATTGAATAAGAAATTCCAGGAGGTCTTCACCTTAGAACAAGGAGAAATTCCAGAGGTAAGTGAGGGAATAACTAACCAGGAACCACTGGAAGAGTTTGAGATTACCAGTGGGGAAGTAAGGAAGTGTTTACTAGAGTTGGACGTGACAAAGGCTATAGGCCCAGATGGAATCTCCCCTTGGGTTCTAAAGGAAGGAGCAAGAGAACTGAGCCTACCACTCTCCATAGTGTATAACAAATCACTGGCAACAGGGGAACTGCCAGATATTTGGAAAGCAGCTAACGTAGTCCCGATATACAAGAAAGGGGATAGACAGGAGGCACTGAACTACAGGCCAGTGTCCCTAACCTGCATACCATGCAAGCTGATGGAGAAGATTGTGCGAAAAAAACTAGTGGAGCATCTGGAGCGAAGGAACTTTGTAACACAGCATCAACATGGGTTCAGGGATGGCAGGTCCTGCCTCACAGGGTTACTTGAATTCTACGACCAGGCAACAAAAATAAGGCAAGAAAGAGAAGGGTGGGCAGACTGCATATTTTTGGATTGTCAGAAAGCCTTTGATACAGTGCCACACAAGAGGCTAGTGCGAAAGTTGGAGATGCAGGCTGGAGTGAGAGGGAAGGTACTCCGGTGGATAGAGGAATACCTAAGCAACAGGAGACAACGAGTCTGTGTGAGGGGTGAGGTCTCAGATTGGCGAGACGTCACAAGTGGAGTCCCGCAGGGGTCAGTCCTTGGACCTATACTGTTTCTGGTATATGTAAATGATCTCCCAGAGGGTATAGATTCGTTCCTCTCAATGTTTGCCGACGATGCAAAAATTATGAGGAGGATTGAAACAGAGGATGATAGTAGGAGGCTACAAGATGACCTGGATAGACTGAGTGAATGGTCCAACAAATGGCTGTTGAAGTTCAACCCGAGTAAATGCAAAGTAATGAAACTAGGAAGTGGAAACAGGAGGCCAGGCACAGGATACAGAATAGGAGATGAAGTACTTAATGAAACAGACAGAGAGAAAGATCTAGAAGTTGATATCACACCAAACCTGTCTCCTGAAGCCCACATAAAGAGAATAACGTCTGCGGCATATGCGAGGCTGGCTAACATCAGAACGGCGTTCAGGAACCTGTGTAAGGAATCATTCAGAATCTTGTACACCACATATGTAAGACCAATCCTGGAGTATGCGGCCCCAGCATGGAGCCCGTACCTAGTCAAGCACAAGACGAAGCTGGAAAAAGTCCAAAGGTATGCTACTAGACTAGTCCCAGAACTAAGAGGCATGAGTTATGAGGAAAGGCTGCGGGAAATGCACCTCACGACACTGGAAGACAGAAGAGTAAGGGGGGACATGATCACAACCTACAAAATCCTCAGGGGAATCGACCGGGTAAACAAGGATGAACTATTCAACACTGGTGGGACGCGAACAAGGGGAAACAGGTGGAAGCTGAGTACCCAAATGAGCCACAGAGACGTTAGAAAGAACTTTTTCAGTGTCAGAGTAGTTAGTAAATGGAATGCATTAGGAAGTGATGTGGTGGAGGCTGACTCCATACACAGTTTCAAATGTAGATATGATAGAGCCCAATAGGCTCAGGAATCTGTACACCAGTTGATTGACGGTTGAGAGGCGGGACCAAAGAGCCAGAGCTCAACCCCCGCAAGCACAATTAGGTGAGTACAAAAAAAACTCACACACATCCATAGACACAAACTGTGATAAGGGAGACCATCTGAGGGGACACAGATGGCCTCCTGGACCCACAGGGTCCATATCCATACAGGCTCAGATCAATATTTAAATATACATATATATTTATAAATATAAAATTTTTAAAGAAAATACACATATATATATATATATATATATATATATATATATATATATATATATATATATATATATATATATATATATATATATATATATATATATATATATATATATATATATATATATATATATATATATATATATATAAATATATAAACAATAAGTAAATACATGACGAACTAAAAATCGAATCATAACAATTATTAGATGAATGAAAATATAATAAAAAATAATAAATTGAATAAAAAAAATAAAAAAATGTCAATGACGCATAAAGGAATACAAATATTTTATTCATAATTATTATAATACAATATATATATATATATATATATATATATATATATATATATATATATATATATATATATATTTATATATATATATATATATATATATAAATATAAATATATATATATATATATATATATATATATATATATATATATATATATATATATATATATATATATATATATATATATATCGTACCTAGTAGCCAGAACGCACTTGTCAGCCTACTATGCAAGGCCCGATTTGCCTAATAAGCCTAGTTTTCATGAAATAATTGTTTTTCGACTACCTAACCTACCTAACCTAACCTAACCTAACTTTTTTGGCTACCTAACCTAACCTAACCTATAAAGATAGGTTAGGTTAGGTTAGGTAGGGTTGGTTAGGTTCGGTCATATTTCTACGTCAATTTTAGCTCCATTAAAAAAAAATGACCACATACATAATTAAATGGGTAGCTTTATCATTTCATAAGAAAATAATTAGAGAAAATATATTAATTCATGAAAACTTGGCTTATTAGGCAAATCGGGCCTTGTATAGTAGGCCGAGAAGTGCATTCTGGCTACTAGGTACGACATATATATATATATATATATATATATATATATATATATATATATATATATATATATATATATATATATATATATATGCGAACAAGCCTGAATGGTCCCCATGACTATATATATATATATATATATATATATATATATATATATATATATATATATATATATATATATATATATATATATATATATATTTTTTTTTAAACCTAGAAGGGGTACCACCTCTAGTGCAAGTGTAGGGACCCATAGTCTCGGAGAAGAAAATAAAGAGTACTCAGAGAAGACCTTGTGGATCCTCACTGACCACCTTGACATTTTCTTCTCTTCTCTAATATATATATATATATATATATATATATATATATATATATATATATACATACATATATATATATATATATATATATATATATATATATATATATATATATATATATATATATGGCTTGGGAACAAGATTGAATGGTCCCCAAGCCAATATGCAATTGAAAACTCCACACCCATGAAGGATTCAAACCCAGACAGCCAGGAGGGCTCTTCATCCCAAAGAGAGGGGAACAGGGGGAGTGGTGCAGGTGAAACAGGCATGAGGAGGGGGAACAGGGGGAGTGGTGCAGGTGAAACAGGGATGAAGAGGGGGAACAGGGGGAGTGGTGCAGGTGAAATAAGGATGAAGAGGGGGAACAGGGGGAGAGGTGCAGGTGAAACTGGGATGAAGAGGGGGAAACAGGAGGAGTGGTGTAGGTGAAACAGGGATGAAGAGGGGGAAGAGGGGAAGAGGTGCAGGTGAAACAGGGATGAAGAGGGGGAACAGGGGGAGTGGTGCAGGTGAAACAGGGATGAAGAGGGGGAGAGGTGCAGGTGAAAGAAGGATGAAGAGGGGGGAACAGGGGGAGTGGTACAGGTGAAAAAGGGATGAAGTGGGAGTGAAGGAGGTGCAGGAAGGGGGGCAGAGAGTGTTATGTATGAGGGAGGACTATGAGAAGGGCTGGCGGCGGGAGGGAAGACTACCTGATGGGTAAGAAGGGAAGGTGAGTGAACGAAGGGAAGGACTAGCAACAGGAGGGAGAAAAAACAGAGGGAAGGGCGAGAGTGAGAAGCGGCGGAAGGAATGAGAACGAAGGGATGGATCTGCGGCGAGAGGGAAGACGATGGGAAGGGCGGGATGGGATAGGGGCGGGAGTGGGAAGGGCAGAAGGATGGAGGATGAGCAGATTTATGAGAGGGAGGAAAAGGGAAGGAGAAGGTGCCAGAACGAGAGGAGGGAGTTTGGTAGTAAAATAGGAGAGGGAGTGGGGAGGGTGTTGATAGATGGTTATGATAAATTGATAGATTAATGGAAAATTTGTATAGGTAGATAGATGGATGGATACATTGATTGCTAAATATATATATTGACGGATAGACGGATGCATAGATGAGTTGATGGACGGAAGACAGATGACTAGATGGATGGATAGAAAGATGAGTTGATGGACGGATACATGGATAGATAGATGTATATAATGATAAATGATTGGTTTAATTGGAAGATTGATTGATGGATTGACAGATATAAGTAGATAGATAGATAGATACATTGATGGATACATTTGTGCTAGGTGAACACTCGAATCAGGTTAAAGAATATCTTTCGATTTGCTATTGCGTCACGGGATTCGATCGGGGACCAATAAAATTATATCCATCGAACTCTCTCCATTTAGACGCTAGGCCTCCAGTTTGTGTGTGTGTGTGTGTGTGTGTGTGTGTGTGTGTGTGTGTGTGTGTGTGTGTGTGTGTGTGTGTGTGTGTGTGTTTGTGTGTGTGTGTGTGTGTGTGTGTGTGTGTGTGTGTGTGTGCGTGTGTGTGTGTTTGTGTGTGTGTTAGTTAGAGAGAAATAGATGTAGTAGATATAAAAGAGGATAAATACATTTATTTGATAGGCGGGTTCCAAGAGCTAATAACTCGATTCAGCAGATGCATATAGTAAATATAATGATAAAACACACACACACACACATACACACACAAACACACACACACACACACACACACACACACACACACACACACACAAACACACACACACACACACACACACACACACACACACACACACACACACACATACACACACACACACACACACACACACACACACACACACACACACACACACACACACACACACACACACACACACACACACACACACACACACACAGAGGCGGGACCAAAGAGTCAGAGCTCAACCCCTGCAAACAGAACCAGGTGAGAATAACACACACACACACACACACACACACACACACACACACACACACACACACACACACACACACACACACAGTTCCTCCCGGAACTGAGAGGATTGAGCTACGAGGAAAGGCTAAAGGAGCTGAACCTCACATCCCTGGAAAACAGAAGAGTATGGGGAGACATGATAACCACCTACAAAATTCTCAGGGGAATTGACAGGGTGGACAAAGACAAACTCTTCAGCACGGGTGGGACACGAACAAGGGGACACAGGTGGAAACTTAGTACCCAGATGAGCCACAGAGACGTTAGAAAGAATTTTTTCAGTGTCAGAGTAGTTAATAAATCGAATGCACTAGGAAGTGATGTGGTGGAGGCTGACTCCATACACAGTTTCAAATGTAGGTATGATAGAGCCCAGTAGGCTCAGGAATCTGTACACCAGTTGATTGATAGTTGAGAGGCGGGACCAAAGAGCCAAAGCTCAACCCCCGCAAGCACAATTAGGTGAGTACAATTAGGTGAGTACACACACACACACACACACACACACACACACTAGTTGATAATGGACTGTTTTGTGTTCGTATCCATGTGTACTATTGTCCTGACCGACAGACACGTGAAGCTATATGTGTTTATGTGTACCTGTAATTAAACTGACATGTGTACGGTAATTATCTGTATGTGTCCATTTTAAAGGTACATATTTGTGAATGTTTATTTATGTAAATTTATTGACATATGTACGTATGCGCGCGTTTAGTGTTACTGTAATTTATATGGTTAACATGTATACGTTTGAATGACATAGTTTCCCATTATTGTCACATTTTTTGTTACTGTTTCGCTGTTCACTCTCACTCTCTGACCCCCGTCGACTAATTGTGCTCACGTGTGTTTGTTCAAGGTATGGTAACCATTGGCTTTTTACCCAATAATTTGCAACTATTTGCACACAAACATTTCTAAAGAACATCTATGTTTCTGATAAATATTCTTTTTCCTAACATACAAGTCAATTACACAGTACCTAACCTCAGTCAGAAACACTTTTCTTACTATCTCTCACGACGTCTTTTGCATATATATCCTATGTTAATAAATTTATAATTTAAATTCATAACTGGCAACCTTCTTCCAGCGCCTTAAAGGCCACCAAACATCATTCCTTTCCATTAACCTCTCCCAAATTATCTTATGCACCAATACACATACTAGGGGTCTTTATAGCTGAGTGGACAGCGCTCTCGACTCGTAATCCTAGGGTCAAAGTTCGATCCCCCGGTGATGGCGCAAACGAAAATCAGCAGAGTTTCATTCATTCTGATGCTCCTCTTACCTAGCAGTACATAGGTACTTGGGCATTAGACACCTGTTACGGGCTGCTTCCTGGGTGTGTGTATGTGGATTTTTTTTTTTATTAGCTAGTAAAAACTGATTGATTGACAGTTGAGAGGCGGGCCGAAAGAGCAGAGCTCAACCCTCGCAAGAACAACTAGGTGAACACAACTAGATAAACACTAACTAACCACGATCTCGTATAATCTACTACATTCGCTACCACCCCCCTCCCCCCACCCCCAATTCCCCCCACTCCCTAAATCACTCTACCTAAGTAATTACAAATATAAAACAAATCAATTAATACACCAAAAATACTAACTATAAATAAAGGCACCAAATTTTAAACATACAGCGACTCCAGCGTGGTCTAGTCGGAGGAGAACGTGTTCTCATCTGGATAGATTACGATCGAGCCTGTCGGAATGGTTGTGTAACTGCAGGGCACAAATATTTGTGTGTCCCCTCCTGTAGCTGCCTCTGTTTCGACAGGTTCCCTGGATAGCTGGAATTGGCCTGGCCCTAGGAAAGTGGGGAAGGGGTGAAATCCGTTGGGCCCACGGATGGATACCTTGGATCCATAGACCAAGGGTAGGTCTAATCACCTGGGATTCGAACCCACGGTGGGAATAAGGGAGGAGATTTGGGGAAGGAGGGACACAAATGGTTCCTGGAACCAAACCTCACATAAATCCGGACACTCACACACACACACACACACACCCTTATCCGAACATTCACAGGGTCACTCACACACACACATCCATAGACTGTGATAAGGGAGACCATCTGAGGGGACACAGATGGCCTCCTGAAACCGCAGATATAACCGGACACATATTCATCCGGACAATCACAGGGACACCCACACTCACCCGGACACTCACAGTGACACTCACACTCACACACTCACACACATCCATAGACACAAACTGTGATAAGGGAGACCATCTGAGGGGACACAGATGGCCTCCTGGACCCACAGGGTCCATATCCATACAGGCTCAGATCAATATTTAAATATACATATATATTTATAAATATAAAATTTTTAAAGAAAATACATATATATATATATATATATATATATATATATATATATATATATATATATATATATATATATATATATATATATATGTATATATAAATATATAAACAATAAGTAAATACATGACGAACTAAAAATCGAATCATAACAATTATTAGATGAATGAAAATATAATAAAAAATAATAAATTGAATAAAAAAAATAAAAAAATGTCAATGACGCATAAAGGAATACAAATATTTTATTCATAATTATTATAATACAATATATATATATATATATATATATATATATATATATATATATATATATATATATATATATATATATATATATATATATATATATATATATATATATATATATATGAATGAAAACTCACACCCCAGAAGTGACTCGAACCCATACTCCCAGAAGCAACGCAACTGGTAACTACAGGGCGCCTTAATCCGCTTGACCATCACGGCCGTCAAAAGGAAGTGATAGCCGAGGCTATTTGAGCCACTTCCCCGACGGCAACTCGGATGGTAATCTTGGAGAACACGGCTTCTGGGAGTATGGGTTCGAGTCACTTCTGGGGTGTGAGTTTTCATTCGCATATAGTCCTGGGGACCATTCAGGCTTGTTCGCATTTGTGTTCCTCACGTGTGCCCCAAAGAATGAGGTGATTTGGTGAAATGCTATGCCCAAGATTACCATCCGAGTTACCGTCGGGGAAGTGGCTCAAATAGCCTCGGCTATCACTTCCTTTTGACGGCCGTGATGGTCAAGCGGATTAAGGCGCCCTGTAGTTACCAGTTGCGTTGCTTCTGGGAGTATGGGTTCGAGTCACTTCTGGGGTGTGAGTTTTCATTCGCATATAGTCCTGGGGACCATTCAGGCTTGTTCGCATATATATATATATATATATATATATATATATATATATATATATATATATATATATATATATATATATATATATATATATATATATGTCGTACCTAGTAGCCAGAACGCACTTGTCAGCCTACTATGCAAGGCCCGATTTGCCTAATAAGCCTAGTTTTCATGAAATAATTGTTTTTCGACTACCTAACCTACCTAACCTAACCTAACCTAACTTTTTTGGGTACCTAACCTAACCTAACCTATAAATATAGGTTAGGTTAGGTTAGGTAGGGTTGGTTAGGTTCGGTCATATTTCTACGTCAATTTTAGCTCCATTAAAAAAAAATGACCTCATACATAATTAAATGGGTAGCTTTATCATTTCATAAGAAAATAATTAGAGAAAATATATTAATTCATGAAAACTTGGCTTATTAAGCAAATCGGGCCTTGTATAGTAGGTCGAGAAGTGCATTCTGGCTACTAGGTACGACATATATATATATATATATATATATATATATATATATATATATATATATATATATATATATATATATATATATATTTTTTTTAAACCTAGAAGGGGTACCACCTCTAGTGCAAGTGTAGGGACCCATAGTCTCGGAGAAGAAAATAAAGAGTACTCAGAGAAGACCTTGTGGATCCTCACTGACCACCTTGACATTTTCTTCTCTTCTCTAATATATATATATATATATATATATATATATATATATATATATATATATATATATATATATATATATATATATATATATATATATATATATATATATATATATATATATATATGGCTTGGGAACAAGATTGAATGGTCCCCAAGCCAATATGCAATTGAAAACTCCACACCCATGAAGGATTCAAACCCAGACAGCCAGGAGGGCTCTTCATCCCAAAGAGAGGGGAACAGGGGGAGTGGTGCAGGTGAAACAGGCATGAGGAGGGGGAACAGGGGGAGTGGTGCAGGTGAAACAGGGATGAAGAGGGGGAACAGGGGGAGTGGTGCAGGTGAAATAAGGATGAAGAGGGGGAACAGGGGGAGAGGTGCAGGTGAAACTGGGATGAAGAGGGGGAAACAGGAGGAGTGGTGCAGGTGAAACAGGGATGAAGAGGGGGAAGAGGGGAAGAGGTGCAGGTGAAACAGGGATGAAGAGGGGGAGTGGTGCGGGTGAAACAGGGATGAAGAGGGGGAGAGGTGCAGGTGAAAGAAGGATGAAGAGGGGGGAACAGGGGGAGTGGTACAGGTGAAAAAGGGATGAAGTGGGAGTGAAGGAGGTGCAGGAAGGGGGGCAGAGAGTGTTATGTATGAGGGAGGACTATGAGAAGGGCTGGCGGAGGGAGGGAAGACTACCTGATGGGTAAGAAGGGAAGGTGAGTGAACGAAGGGAAGGACTAGCAACAGGAGGGAGAAAAAACAGAGGGAAGGGCGAGAGTGAGAAGCGGCGGAAGGAATGAGAACGAAGGGATGGATCTGCGGCGAGAGGGAAGACGATGGGAAGGGCGGGATGGGATAGGGGCGGGAGTGGGAAGGGCAGAAGGATGGAGGATGAACAGATTTATGAGAGGGAGGAAAAGGGAAGGAGAAGGTGCCAGAACGAGAGGAGGGAGTTTGGTAGTAAAATAGGAGAGGGAGTGGGGAGGGTGTTGATAGATGGTTATGATAAATGGATAGATTAATGGAAAATTTGTATAGGTAGATAGATGGATGGATACATTGATTGCTAAATATATATATTGACGGATAGACGGATGCATAGATGAGTTGATGGACGGAAGACAGATGACTAGATGGATGGATAGAAAGATGAGTTGATGGACGGATACATGGATAGGTAGATGTATATAATGATAAATGATTGGTTTAATTGGAAGATAGATTGATGGATTGACAGATATAAGTAGATAGATAGATGGATACATTGATGGATACATTTGTGCTAGGTGAACACTCGAATCAGGTTAAAGAATATCTTTCGATTTGCTATTGCGTCACGGGATTCGATCGGGGACCAATAAAATTATATCCATCGAACTCTCTCCATTTAGACGCTAGGCCTCCAGTTTGTGTGTGTGTGTGTGTGTGTGTGTGTGTGTGTGTGTGTGTGTGTGTGTGTGTGTGTGTGTGTGTGTGTGTGTGTGTGTGTGTGTGTGTGAGTGTGTGTGTGTGTGTGTGTGTGTGTTTGTGTGTGTGTTAGTTAGAGAGAAATAGATGTAGTAGATATAAAAGAGGATAAATACATTTATTTGATAGGCGGGTTCCAAGAGCTAATAACTCGATTCAGCAGATGCATATAGTAAATATAATGATAAAACACACACACACACACATACACACACACACACACACACACACACACACACACACAAACACACACACACACACACACACACACACACACACACACACACACACACACATACACACACACACACACACACACACACACATACACACACACACACACACACACACACACACACACACACACACACAGAGGCGGGACCAAAGAGTCAGAGCTCAACCCCTGCAAACAGAACCAGGTGAGAATAAACACACACACACACACACACACACACACACACACACACACACACACACACACACACACACACACACACACACACACACACTAGTTGATAATGGACTGTTTTGTGTTCGTATCCATGTGTACTATTGTCTTGACCGACAGACACGTGAAGCTATATGTGTTTATGTGTACCTGTAATTAAACTGACATGTGTACGGTAATTATCTGTATGTGTCCATTTTAAAGGTACATATTTGTGAATGTTTATTTATGTAAATTGATTGACATATGTACGTATGCGCGCGTTTAGTGTTACTGTAATTTATATGGTTAACATGTATACGTTTGAATGACATAGTTTCCCATTATTGTCACATTTTTTGTTACTGTTTCGCTGTTCACTCTCACTCTCTGACCCCCGTCGACTAATTGTGCTCACGTGTGTTTGTTCAAGGTACGGTAACCATTGGCTTTTTACCCAATAATTTGCAACTATTTGCACACAAACATTTCTAAAGAACATCTATGTTTCTGATAAATATTCTTTTTCCTAACATACAAGTCAATTATACAGTACCTAACCTCAGTCAGAAACACTTTTCTTACTATCTCTCACAACGTCTTTTGCATATATATCCTATCTTAATAAATTTATAATTTAAATTCATAACTGGCAACCTTCTTCCAGCGCCTTAAAGGCCACCAAACATCATTCCTTTCCATTAACCTCTCCCAAATTATCTTATGCACCAATACACATACTAGGGGTCTTTATAGCTGAGTGGACAGCGCTCTCGACTCGTAATCCTAGGTCAAAGTTCGATCCCCCGGTGATGGCGCAAACGAAAATCAGCAGAGTTTCATTCATTCTGATGCTCCTCTTACCTAACAGTACATAGGTACTTGGGCATTAGACACCTGTTACGGGCTGCTTCCTGGGTGTGTGTATGTGGAATTTTTTTTTTATTAGCTAGTAAAAACTGATTGATTGACAGTTGAGAGGCGGGCCGAAAGAGCAGAGCTCAACCCTCGCAAGAACAACTAGGTGAACACAACTAGATAAACACTAACTAACCACGATCTCGTATAATCTACTACATTCGCTACCACCCCCCTCCCCCCACCCCTAATTCCCCCCACTCCCTAAATCACTCTACCTAAGTAATTACAAATATAAAACAAATCAATTAATACACCAAAAATACTAACTATAAATAAAGGAACCAAATTTTAAACATACAGCGACTCCAGCGTGGTCTAATCGGAGGAGAACGTGTTCCCTAAATCACTCTACCTAAGTAATTACAAATATAAAACAAATCAATTAATACACCAAAAATACTAACTATAAATAAAGGAACCAAATTTTAAACATACAGCGACTCCAGCGTGGTCTAATCGGAGGAGAACGTGTTCTCATCTCGATAGATTACGATCGAGCCTGTCGGAACGGTTGTGTAACTGCAGGGCACAAATATTTGTGTGTCCCCTCCTGTAGCTGCCTCTGTTTCGACAGGTTCCCTGGATAGCTGGAATTGGCCTGGCCCTAGGAAAGTGGGGAAGGGGTGAAATCCGTTGGGCCCACGGATGGATACCTTGGATCCATAGACCAAGGGTAGGTCTAATCACCTGGGATTCGAACCCACGGTGGGAATAAGGGAGGAGATTTGGGGAAGGAGGGACACAAATGGTTCCTGGAACAAAACCTCACATAAATCCGGACACTCACACACACACACACACACACACACCCTTATCCGAACATTCACAGGGTCACTCACACACACACATCCATAGACTGTGATAAGGGAGACCATCTGAGGGGACACAGATGGCCTCCTGAAACCGCAGATATAACCGGACACATATTCATCCGGACAATCACAGGGACACCCACACTCACCCGGACACTCACAGTGACACTCACACTCACACACTGACACACATCCATAGACACAAACTGTGATAAGGGAGACCATCTGAGGGGACACAGATGGCCTCCTGGACCCACAGGGTCCATATCCATACAGGCTCAGCTCAATATTTAAATATACATATATATTTATAAATATAAAATTTTTAAAGAAAATACATACACATATATATATATATATATATATATATATATATATATATATATATATATATATATATATATATATGTATATATAAATATATAAACAATAAGTAAATACATGACGAACTAAAAATCGAATCATAACAATTATTAGATGAATGAAAATATAATAAAAAATAATAAATTGAATAAAAAAAATAAAAAAATGTCAATGACGCATAAAGGAATACAAATATTTTATTCATAATTATTATAATACAATATATATATATATATATATATATTATTAAATATGACCGAAAAAGTAAGATTAATAATTCTAACACGAATTCTATATTCGTGTTAGAATTATATTCTAACACGATTCTATATTCTACCCACCTCAAGACTCCGCTCCAATATAGAAGCATCAAGAAATATGGACCAATAGGCTTTCTACAAACACTTCTATTCAATACCCATTGTTTCTGTTCTGTCTTGTGTTGATACTTTTAATACCCTATTAATATCCTCTAGTGTTCTGTCTTGTGTTAATGCCACATCATCCTTCCCACCTCACTCAAATGTAATGCCACATCACCCTTCCCACCTCACTCAAATGTAGATATAAAATCAGGGAAACGCAAGTTCTAATCAGTTGTGTATTTGTGAAGTCTTTGAAAATGTAATAAGTTTTACGAAACGCGCCCGTGTCGCGTCAGACTAGAAATAAAAATGAATTTTGGAGAAGTGATTTTTGATTTACCTCCAACAGTGAAGCATAATGTACGAAAGATTGAGAAAATTCGTGTTAGAATTATTAATCTTACTTTTTCGGTCATATTTAATAATATATGTCTACAGGAAAGACTGCTACCAAAATATACTAATGTTAAAGTGCACGACCCAGCAGCTAGGAATCAAGCCTTCACGATAAAATATCGCCAGGATCTGATTCGTGATCAGATATACAAGGCAGAGAATGAAATCAAAGACAACAAAACGCAACTACTTCATGCTACAAACGAGTGGAGAAATAGCAACATCGACCATAGTATCCGTACCCGCATTGAACAACACCTCGACATCCTCACAGACCAACATCACCTCAGCACTGAAACAAGGATTATCAAGAAACTAACAACATTATATGGAGGACCTATGGCAATTCCACGACCAAGAGATGGCTTCCTGAACCTTGCAGGAATTAACCTCACTGAGGACCAAGTCACTCTCCTAAATCTGGGCATAAACTGTCATGTTATGTCCAGACCGAGTGAAATGGCCCGGAAAGTGGAGTTGGAAATTCTGTTGGACGACATATTCGACCTCGAGACACAAAAGAAGGTCACTACCAAAGATACCTTACAAGCAGAACTTATTGCAGAAGGAGGAAAGAATCGAGGCAACTACAGAAGCACCATACTGTCCCCCGAGCTTAGAGCGGCAGCTAAAAGCCTTCGTGAGAACAAGGAGATAGTTGTCAGGAGAGGTGACAAGTCGCCAATATATGTCATTCTTAAAAAAGACGAATATCTGGCGAAAATGAACACCATACTCTCTGACCAAACTAAGTTCCAAAGGGTAACGAAGGACACTACAGCCGAATTAAAAGCAAAGGTCAACAAACTGATCGAAACTGTGAACGCCAAGAAATCCGGACTCCACCTGCCAAAGATCATTGGGGAATATAAACCTGGATATGCGTATGGAAATGTCAAGACGCACAAGCCTGGAAACCCACTTCGGCCAATCATTAGCCAGATACCCACACCCACGTACAGATTGGCGAAGCGACTCAACGGCCTGCTGACTCCTTATGTTCCTTGCGCCTTCAGCCTGAAGTCTCCAAAGGAATTTGTGGACTTACTGCGGGGCGCACGGGCCACAGGGATAAGAGCCTCGTTGGACGTAGAATCGCTGTTTACCAACGTACCTGTGGACGAGACAATCGGAATGATAGCCGACAGAGTGTATCGTGATCCAGCCTGTACTCCTCTTGACATGCCAGAAAGTATTCTGAGGAAACTACTCCAAGCTTGTACTAAAGAGGCACCCTTCTTGAGCCCGGATGGGCACATGTATAAGCAAGTAGATGGGGTCGCCATGGGTTCTCCCCTAGGTGTCCTGTTTGCAAACTTCTACATGGGTACCATCGAGCAAAAAGTCTTAGTCGACATGAACTTGAAACCGGCCATATACTGCAGGTATGTTGACGACATTTTTACACAGGTACCTGATGTCAGACATCTGCAGGAGCTGAAGGAGGCATTTGAGCAGAGTTCCGTGCTGCGTTTCACTTACGAGACGGAAAAGGATGGGAAGCTGCCTTTTCTAGATGTAACAGTCATGGAAAAGGGCGGAGGTTTCCACACTGCAGTCTACACAAAGGAAACAAACATAGGAATGTGCCTAAATGCCAACAGCGACTGCCCTGACAGGTACAAGAGGAGTGTTGTTAACGCATACGTCGACCGTGCTCTCAGCCACAGCTCAGAATGGAAGCAAGTCGACGAAGAACTCTGTAGGGTAAGGCAGGTTCTAGTCAATAACGGCTTCTCCAATGGTTTCATCGAAGACATCATAAGAAGGAAAGTGAAAAGCCATGCAACCTCCGAAGAGACAACTAACACAACACCTATACCCCCTATTAGACTATTTTACAGGAACTTCTTTTCCACAGCTCATAAAACAGAGGAAAGGGTCCTGAAAGATATTGTTAATAGAAACGTTATCCCTACAGACAAAAATCAGAGGATACAACTGACGATTTACTATAAAACCAGAAAAACGGCCAGCCTACTCATGAGAAACTCTCCAGACACGAAACAGAACGCTTTAAAAGAGACTAACGTCGTCTATGCCTTCAAATGCCCACTTGGGGACTGTAAGCTCCAAAAAACCCAGTATATAGGCAAGACAACAACATCTCTTTCTAGGCGTTTAACGATGCATAAACAACAGGGCTCCATTAAGGAACATATAATCTCTTCCCATAACCAAACCATCGCCAGAGAAATCCTAGTAAACAACACAGAAATCATCGATAGATACAGCGATAGCAGGCGGCTTGACGTTTGCGAGGCACTACACATCAAGAAGTCAACACCAGCAATCAACAGCCAATTATTGCACAACTATATTCTACCCACCTCAAGACTCCGCTCCAATATAGAAGCATCAAGAAATATGGACCAATAGGCTTTCTACAAACACTTCTATTCAATACCCATTGTTTCTGTTCTGTCTTGTGTTGATACTTTTAATACCCTATTAATATCCTCTAGTGTTCTGTCTTGTGTTAATGCCACATCATCCTTCCCACCTCACTCAAATGTAATGCCACATCACCCTTCCCACCTCACTCAAAAGTAGATATAAAATCAGGGAAACGCAAGTTCTAATCAGTTGTGTATTTGTGAAGTCTTTGAAAATGTAATAAGTTTTACGAAACGCGCCCGTGACGCGTCAGACTAGAAATAAAAATGAATTTTGGAGAAGTGATTTTTGATTTACCTCCAACAGTGAAGCATAATGTACGAAAGATTGAGAAAATTCGTGTTAGAATTATTAATCTTACTTTTTCGGTCATATTTAATAATATATGTCTACAGGAAAGACTGCTACCAAAATATACTAATATATATATATATATATATATATATATATATATATATATATATATATATATATATATATATATATATATATATATATATATATATATATATATATTTTAAACCTAGAAGGGGTACCACCTCTAGTGCAAGTGTAGGGACCCATAGTCTCGGAGAAGAAAATAAAGAGTACTCAGAGAAGACCTTGTGGATCCTCACTGACCACCTTGACATTTTCTTCTCTTCTCTAATATATATATATATATATATATATATATATATATATATATATATATATATATATATATATATTAGTATATTTTGGTACCAGTCTTTCCTGTAGACATATATTATTAAATATGACCGAAAAAGTAAGATTAATAATTCTAACACGAATTTTCTCAATCTTTCGTATATTACGCTTCACTGTTGGAGGTAAATCAAAAATCAATTCTCCAAAATTCATTTTTATTTCTAGTCTGACGCGACACGGGCGCGTTTCGTAAAACTTATTACATTTTCAAAGACTTTAGTTCACAAATACACAACTGATTAGAACTTACGTATCTCCGATTTTATATCTACATTTGAGTGAGATGGGAGGGGTGATGTGTCATTAACACAAGACAGAACAAGAGGGGATATTAATAGGGTATTAAAAGTATCAACACAAGACAGAACACAAACAATGGGTATTGAATAGAAGTGTTTGTAGAAAGCCTATTGGTCCATATTTCTTGATGCTTCTATATTGGAGCGGAGTCTTGAGGTGGGTAGAATATAGTTGTGCAATAATTGGCTGTTGATTGCTGGTGTTGACTTCTTGTTGTGTAGTGCCTCGCAAACGTCAAGCCGCCTGCTATCGCTGTATCTATCGATGATTTCTGTGTTGTTTACTAAGGTTTCTCTGGCGATGGTTTGGTTGTGGGAAGAGATTATATGTTCCTTAATGGAGCCCTGTGGCTTATGCATCGTTAAACGCCTAGAAAGAGATGTTGTTGTCTTGCCTATATACTGGGTTTTTTGGAGCTTACAGTCCCCAAGTGGGCATTTGAAGGCATAGACGACGTTAGTCTCTTTTAAAGCGTTCTGTTTTGTGTCTGGAGAGTTTCTCATGAGAAGGCTGGCCGTTTTTCTGGTTTTATAGTAAATCGTCAGTTGTATCCTCTGATTTTTGTCTGTAGGGACTGTAGGGATATATATATATATATATATATATATATATATATATATATATATATATATATATATATATATATATATATATGGCTTGGGAACAAGATTGAATGGTCCCCAAGCCAATATGCAATTGAAAACTCCACACCCATGAAGGATTCAAACCCAGACAGCCAGGAGGGCTCTTCATCCCAAAGAGAGGGGAACAGGGGGAGTGGTGCAGGTGAAACAGGCATGAGGAGGGGGAACAGGGGGAGTGGTGCAGGTGAAACAGGGATGAAGAGGGGGAACAGGGGGAGTGGTGCAGGTGAAATAAGGATGAAGAGGGGGAACAGGGGGAGAGGTGCAGGTGAAACTGGGATGAAGAGGGGGGAACAGGAGGAGTGGTGCAGGTGAAACAGGGATGAAGAGGGGGAAGAGGGGAAGAGGTGCAGGTGAAACAGGGATGAAGAGGGGGAACAGGGGGAGTGGTGCAGGTGAAACAGGGATGAAGAGGGGGGGAAGAGGGGGAGAGGTGCAGGTGAAAGAAGGATGAAGAGGGGGGAACAGGGGGAGTGGTACAGGTGAAAAAGGGATGAAGTGGGAGTGAAGGAGGTGCAGGAAGGGGGGCAGAGAGTGTTATGTATGAGGGAGGACTATGGGAAGGGCTGGCGGCGGGAGGGAAGACTACCTGATGGGTAAGAAGGGAAGGTGAGTGAACGAAGGGAAGGACTAGCAACAGGAGGGAGAAAAAACAGAGGGAAGGGCGAGAGTGAGAAGCGGCGGAAGGAATGAGAACGAAGGGATGGATCTGCGGCGAGAGGGAAGACGATGGGAAGGGCGGGATGGGATAGGGGCGGGAGTGGGAAGGGCAGAAGGATGGAGGATGAGCAGGTTTATGAGAGGGAGGAAAAGGGAAGGAGAAGGTGTCAGAACGAGAGGAGGGAGTTTGGTAGTAAAATAGGAGAGGGAGTGGGGAGGGTGTTGATAGATGGTTATGATAAATGGATAGATTAATGGAAAATTTGTATAGGTAGATAGATGGATGGATACATTGATTGCTAAATATATATATTGACGGATAGACGGATGCATAGATGAGTTGATGGACGGAAGACAGATGACTAGATGGATGGATAGAAAGATGAGTTGATGGACGGATACATGGATAGATAGATGTATATAATGATAAATGATTGGTTTAATAGGAAGATAGATTGATGGATTGACAGATATAAGTAGATAGATAGATGGATACATTGATGGATACATTTGTGCTAGGTGAACAGTCGAATCAGGTTAAAGAATATCTTTCGATTTGCTATTGCGTCACGGGATTCGATCGGGGACCATTAGGATTATATCCATCGAACTCTCTCCATTTAGACGCTAGGCCTCCAGTTTGTGTGTGTGTGTGTGTGTGTGTGTGTGTGTGTGTGTGTGTGTGTGTGTGTGTGTGTGTGTGTGTGTGTGTGTGTGTGTGTGTGTGTGTGTGTGTGTGTGTGTGTGTGTGTGTGTGTGTATGTGTGTGTGTGTGTGTGTGTGTGTGTGTGTGTGTGTGTGTGTGTGTGTGTGTGTGTGTTTGTGTGTGTGTTAGTTAGAGAGCAATAGATGTAGTAGATATAAAAGAGGGTAAATACATTTATTTGATAGGCGGGTTCCAAGAGCTAATAACTCGATTCAGCAGATGCATATAGTAAATATAATGATAAAACACACACACACATACA
Organism: Procambarus clarkii; assembly: GCF_040958095.1. Lineage (NCBI taxonomy): Eukaryota > Metazoa > Arthropoda > Malacostraca > Decapoda > Cambaridae > Procambarus > Procambarus clarkii. The sequence continues at coordinate 117,755 of NW_027189358.1, forward strand.
CACACACACACACACACACACACACACACACACACACACACACACACACACACACACACACACACACACACACACACACACACACACATACACACACACACACACACAACGCGTTGGTGGGACGCGAACAAGGGGACACAGGTGGAAGCTGAGTACCCAAATGAGCCACAGAGACGTTAGAAAGAACTTTTTCAGTGTCAGAGTAGTTAGCAAATGGAATGCATTAGGAAGTGATGTGGTGGAGGCTGACTCCATTCACAGTTTCAAATGTAGATATGATAGAGCCCAATAGGCTCAGGAATCTGTACACCAGTTGATTGACGGTTGAGAGGCGGGACCAAAGAGCCAGAGCTCAACCCCCGCAAGCACAATTAGGTGAGTACACACACACACACACACACACACACACACACACACACACACACACACACACACACACACACACACACACACACAAACACACACACATACACACACACACACACACACACACACACACACACACACACACACACACACACACACACACACACACACACACACACACACACACACAGAGGCGGGACCAAAGAGTCAGAGCTCAACCCCTGCAAACAGAACCAGGTGAGAATAAACACACACACACACACACACACACTAGTTGATAATGGACTGTTTTGTGTTCGTATCCATGTGTACTATTGTCCTGACCGACAGACACGTGAAGCTATATGTGTTTATGTGTACCTGTAATTAAACTGACATGTGTACGGTAATTATCTGTATGTGTCCATTTTAAAGGTACATATTTGTGAATGTTTATTTATGTAAATTGATTGACATATGTTCGTATGCGCGCGTTTAGTGTTACTGTAATTTATGTGGTTAACATGTATACGTTTGAATGACATAGTTTCCCATTATTGTCACATTTTTTGTTACTGTTTCGCTGTTCACTCTCACTCTCTGACCCCTGTCGACTAATTGTGCTCACGTGTGTTTGTTCAAGGTACGGTAACCATTGGCTTTTTACCCAATAATTTGCAACTATTTGCACACAAACATTTCTAAAGAACATCTATGTTTCTGATAAATATTCTTTTTCCTAACATACAAGTCAATTACACAGTACCTAACCTCAGTCAGAAACACTTTTCTTACTATCTCCAACAACGTCTTTTGCATATATATCCTATCTTAATAAATTTATAATTTAAATTCATAACTGGCAACCTTCTTCCAGCGCCTTAAAGGCCACCAAACATCATTCCTTTCCATTAACCTCTCCCAAATTATCTTATGCACCAATACACATACTAGGGGTCTTTATAGCTGAGTGGACAGCGCTCTCGACTCGTAATCCTAGGGTCAAAGTTCGATCCCCCGGTGATGGCGCAAACGAAAATCAGCAGAGTTTCATTCATTCTGATGCTCCTCTTACTTAGCAGTACATAGGTACTTGGGCATTAGACACCTGTTACGGGCTGCTTCCTGGGTGTGTGTATGTGGAATTTTTTTTTTATTAGCTAGTAAAAACTGATTGATTGACAGTTGAGAGGCGGGCCGAAAGAGCAGAGCTCAACCCTCGCAAGAACAACTAGGTGAACACAACTAGATAAACACTAACTAACCACGATCTCGTATAATCTACTACATTCGCTACCACCCCCCTCCCCCCACCCCTAATTCCCCCCACTCCCTAAATCACTCTACCTAAGTAATTACAAATATAAAACAAATCAATTAATACACCAAAAATACTAACTATAAATAAAGGAACCAAATTTTAAACATACAGCGACTCCAGCGTGGTCTAGTCGGAGGAGAACGTGTTCTCATCTGGATAGATTACGATCGAGCCTGTCGGAACGGTTGTGTAACTGCAGGGCACAAATATTTGTGTGTCCCCTCCTGTAGCGGCCTCTGTTTCGACAGGTTCCCTGGATAGCTGGAATTGGCCTGGCCCTAGGAAAGTGGGGAAGGGGTGAAATCCGTTGGGCCCACGGATGGATACCTTGGATCCATAGACCAAGGGTAGGTCTAATCACCTGGGATTCGAACCCACGGTGGGAATAAGGGAGGAGATTTGGGGAAGGAGGGACACAAATGGTTCCTGGAACCAAACCTCACATAAATCCGGACACTCACACACACACACACACACACCCTTATCCGAACATTCACAGGGTCACTCACACACACACATCCATAGACTGTGATAAGGGAGACCATCTGAGGGGACACAGATGGCCTCCTGAAACCGCAGATATAACCGGACACATATTCATCCGGACAATCACAGGGACACCCACACTCACCCGGACACTCACAGTGACACTCACACTCACACACTGACACACATCCATAGACACAAACTGTGATAAGGGAGACCATCTGAGGGGACACAGATGGCCTCCTGGACCCACAGGGTCCATATCCATACAGGCTCAGCTCAATATTTAAATATACATATATATTTATAAATATAAAATTTTTAAAGAAAATACATATATATATATATATATATATATATATATATATATATATATATATATATATATATATATATATATATATATATATATATATATATATATATATATGAATAATGAAAACTCACACCCCAGAAGTGACTCGAACCCATACTCCCAGAAGCAACGCAACTGGTAACTACAGGGCGCCTTAATCCGCTTGACCATCACGGCCGTCAAAAGGAAGTGATAGCCGAGGCTATTTGAGCCACTTCCCCGACGGCAACTCGGATGGTAATCTTGGGCATAGCATTTCACCAAATCACCTCATTCTTTGGGGCACACGTGAGGAACACAAATGCGAACAAGCCTGAATGGTCCCCAGGACTATATGCGAATGAAAACTCACACCCCAGAAGTGACTCGAACCCATACTCCCAGAAGCAACGCAACTGGTAACTACAGGGCGCCTTAATCCGCTTGACCATCACGGCCGTCAAAAAGAAGTGATAGCCGAGGCTATTTGAGCCACTTCCCCGACGGCAACTCGGATGGTAATCTTGGGCATAGCATTTCACCAAATCACCTCATTCTTTGGGGCACACGTGAGGAACACAAATGCGAACAAGCCTGATTGGTCCCCAGGACTATATGCGAATGAAAACTCACACCCCAGAAGTGACTCGAACCCATACTCCCAGAAGCAACGCAACTGGTAACTACAGGGCGCCTTAATCTGTTTGACCATCACGGCCGTCAAAAGGAAGTGATAGCCGAGGCTATTTGAGCCACTTCCCCGACGGCAACTCGGATGGTAATCTTGGGCATAGCATTTCACCAAATCACCTCATTCTTTGGGGCACACGTGAGGAACACAAATGCGAACAAGCCTGAATGGTCCCCAGGACTATATGCGAATGAAAACTCACACCCCAGAAGTGACTCGAACCCATACTCCCAGAAGCAACGCAACTGGTAACTACAGGGCGCCTTAATCCGCTTGACCATCACGGCCGTCAAAAGGAAGTGATAGCCGAGGCTATTTGAGCCACTTCCCCGACGGCAACTCGGATGGTAATCTTGGGCATAGCATTTCACCAAATCACCTCATTCTTTGGGGCACACGTGAGGAACACAAATGCGAACAAGCCAGAATGGTCCCCAGGACTATATGCGAATGAAAACTCACACCCCAGAAGTGACTCGAACCCATACTCCCAGAAGCAACGCAACTGGTAACTACAGGGCGCCTTAATCCGCTTGACCATCACGGCCGTCAAAAGGAAGTGATAGCCGAGGCTATTTGAGCCACTTCCCCGACGGCAACTCGGATGGTAATCTTGGGCATAGCATTTCACCAAATCACCTCATTCTTTGGGGCACACGTGAGGAACACAAATGCGAACAAGCCTGAATGGTCCCCAGGACTATATGCGAATGAAAACTCACACCCCAGAAGTGACTCGAACCCATACTCCCAGAAGCAACGCAACTGGTAACTACAGGGCGCCTTAATCCGCTTGACCATCACGGCCGTCAAAAGGAAGTGATAGCCGAGGCTATTTGAGCCACTTCCCCGACGGCAACTCGGATGGTAATCTTGGGCATAGCATTTCACCAAATCACCTCATTCTTTGGGGCACACGTGAGGAACACAAATGCGAACAAGCCTGAATGGTCCCCAGGACTATATGCGAATGAAAACTCACACCCCAGAAGTGACTCGAACCCATACTCCCAGAAGCAACGCAACTGGTAACTACAGGGCGCCTTAATCCGCTTGACCATCACGGCCGTCAAAAGGAAGTGATAGCCGAGGCTATTTGAGCCACTTCCCCGACGGCAACTCGGATGGTAATCTTGGGCATAGCATTTCACCAAATCACCTCATTCTTTGGGGCACACGTGAGGAACACAAATGCGAACAAGCCTGAATGGTCCCCAGGACTATATGCGAATGAAAACTCACACCCCAGAAGTGACTCGAACCCATACTCCCAGAAGCAACGCAACTGGTAACTACAGGGCGCCTTAATCCGCTTGACCATCACGGCCGTCAAAAGGAAGTGATAGCCGAGGCTATTTGAGCCACTTCCCCGACGGCAACTCGGATGGTAATCTTGGGCATAGCATTTCACCAAATCACCTCATTCTTTGGGGCACACGTGAGGAACACAAATGCGAACAAGCCTGAATGGTCCCCAGGACTATATGCGAATGAAAACTCACACCCCAGAAGTGACTCGAACCCATACTCCCAGAAGCAACGCAACTGGTAACTACAGGGCGCCTTAATCCGCTTGACCATCACGGCCGTCAAAAAGAAGTGATAGCCGAGGCTATTTGAGCCACTTCCCCGACGGCAACTCGGATGGTAATCTTGGGCATAGCATTTCACCAAATCACCTCATTCTTTGGGGCACACGTGAGGAACACAAATGCGAACAAGCCTGAATGGTCCCCAGGACTATATGCGAATGAAAACTCACACCCCAGAAGTGACTCGAACCCATACTCCCAGAAGCAACGCAACTGGTAACTACAGGGCGCCTTAATCCGCTTGACCATCACGGCCGTCAAAAGGAAGTGATAGCCGAGGCTATTTGAGCCACTTCCCCGACGGCAACTCGGATGGTAATCTTGGGCATAGCATTTCACCAAATCACCTCATTCTTTGGGGCACACGTGAGGAACACAAATGCGAACAAGCCAGAATGGTCCCCAGGACTATATGCGAATGAAAACTCACACCCCAGAAGTGACTCGAACCCATACTCCCAGAAGCAACGCAACTGGTAACTACAGGGCGCCTTAATCCGCTTGACCATCACGGCCGTCAAAAGGAAGTGATAGCCGAGGCTATTTGAGCCACTTCCCCGACGGCAACTCGGATGGTAATCTTGGGCATAGCATTTCACCAAATCACCTCATTCTTTGGGGCACACGTGAGGAACACAAATGCGAACAAGCCTGAATGGTCCCCAGGACTATATGCGAATGAAAACTCACACCCCAGAAGTGACTCGAACCCATACTCCCAGAAGCAACGCAACTGGTAACTACAGGGCGCCTTAATCCGCTTGACCATCACGGCCGTCAAAAGGAAGTGATAGCCGAGGCTATTTGAGCCACTTCCCCGACGGCAACTCGGATGGTAATCTTGGGCATAGCATTTCACCAAATCACCTCATTCTTTGGGGCACACGTGAGGAACACAAATGCGAACAAGCCTGAATGGTCCCCAGGACTATATGCGAATGAAAACTCACACCCCAGAAGTGACTCGAACCCATACTCCCAGAGGCAACGCAACTGGTAACTACAGGGCGCCTTAATCCGCTTGACCATCACGGCCGTCAAAAGGAAGTGATAGCCGAGGCTATTTGAGCCACTTCCCCGACGGCAACTCGGATGGTAATCTTGGGCATAGCATTTCACCAAATCACCTCATTCTTTGGGGCACACGTGAGGAACACAAATGCGAACAAGCCTGAATGGTCCCCAGGACTATATGCGAATGAAAACTCACACCCCAGAAGTGACTCGAACCCATACTCCCAGAAGCAACGCAACTGGTAACTACAGGGCGCCTTAATCCGCTTGACCATCACGGCCGTCAAAAGGAAGTGATAGCCGAGGCTATTTGAGCCACTTCCCCGACGGCAACTCGGATGGTAATCTTGGGCATAGCATTTCACCAAATCACCTCATTCTTTGGGGCACACGTGAGGAACACAAATGCGAACAAGCCTGAATGGTCCCCAGGACTATATGCGAATGAAAACTCACACCCCAGAAGTGACTCGAACCCATACTCCCAGAAGCAACGCAACTGGTAACTACAGGGCGCCTTAATCCGCTTGACCATCACGGCCGTCAAAAGGAAGTGATAGCCGAGGCTATTTGAGCCACTTCCCCGACGGCAACTCGGATGGTAATCTTGGGCATAGCATTTCACCAAATCACCTCATTCTTTGGGGCACACGTGAGGAACACAAATGCGAACAAGCCTGAATGGTCCCCAGGACTATATGCGAATGAAAACTCACACCCCAGAAGTGACTCGAACCCATACTCCCAGAAGCAACGCAACTGGTAACTACAGGGCGCCTTAATCCGCTTGACCATCACGGCCGTCAAAAGGAAGTGATAGCCGAGGCTATTTGAGCCACTTCCCCGACGGCAACTCGGATGGTAATCTTGGGCATAGCATTTCACCAAATCACCTCATTCTGTGGGGCACACGTGAGGAACACAAATGCGAACAAGCCTGAATGGTCCCCAGGACTATATGCGAATGAAAACTCACACCCCAGAAGTGACTCGAACCCATACTCCCAGAAGCAACGCAACTGGTAACTACAGGGCGCCTTAATCCGCTTGACCATCACGGCCGTCAAAAGGAAGTGATAGCCGAGGCTATTTGAGCCACTTCCCCGACGGCAACTCGGATGGTAATCTTGGGCATAGCATTTCACCAAATCACCTCATTCTTTGGGGCACACGTGAGGAACACAAATGCGAACAAGCCTGAATGGTCCCCAGGACTATATGCGAATGAAAACTCACACCCCAGAAGTGACTCGAACCCATACTCCCAGAAGCAACGCAACTGGTAACTACAGGGCGCCTTAATCCGCTTGACCATCACGGCCGTCAAAAGGAAGTGATAGCCGAGGCTATTTGAGCCACTTCCCCGACGGCAACTCGGATGGTAATCTTGGGCATAGCATTTCACCAAATCACCTCATTCTTTGGGGCACACGTGAGGAACACAAATGCGAACAAGCCTGAATGGTCCCCAGGACTATATGCGAATGAAAACTCACACCCCAGAAGTGACTCGAACCCATACTCCCAGAAGCAACGCAACTGGTAACTACAGGGCGCCTTAATCCGCTTGACCATCACGGCCGTCAAAAGGAAGTGATAGCCGAGGCTATTTGAGCCACTTACCCGACGGCAACTCGGATGGTAATCTTGGGCATAGCATTTCACCAAATCACCTCATTCTTTGGGGCACAAAAAGTAAGATTAATAATTCTAACACGAATTTTCTCAATCTTTCGTACATTACGCTTCACTGTTGGAGGTAAATAAAAAATCAATTCTCCAAAATTCATTTTTATTTCTAGTCTGACGCGACACGGGCGCGTTTCGTAAAACTTATTACATTTTCAAAGACTTTAGTTCACAAATACACAACTGATTAGAACTTACGTATCTCCGATTTTATATCTACATTTGAGTGAGGTGGGAGGGGTGATGTGGCATTAACACAAGACAGAACAAGAGGGGATATTAATAGAGTATTAAAAGTATCAACACAAGACAGAACACAAACAATGGGTATTGAATAGAAGTGTTTGTAGAAAGCCTATTGGTCCATATTTCTTGATGCTTCTATATTGGAGCGGAGTCTTGAGGTGGGTAGAATATAGTTGTGCAATAATTGGCTGTTGATTGCTGGTGTTGACTTCTTGATGTGTAGTGCCTCGCAAACGTCAAGCCGCCTGCTATCGCTGTATCTATCGATGATTTCTGTGTTGTTTACTAGGATTTCTCTGGCGATGGTTTGGTTGTGGGAAGAGATTATATGTTCCTTAATGGAGCCCTGTTGCTTATGCATCGTTAAACGCCTAGAAAGAGATGTTGTTGTCTTGCCTATATACTGGGTTTTTTGGAGCTTACAGTCCCCAAGTGGGCATTTGAAGGCATTGACGACGTTAGTCTCTTTTAAAGCGTTCTGTTTTGTGTCTGGAGAGTTTCTCATGAGAAGGCTGGCCGTTTTTCTGGTTTTATAGTAAATCGTCAGTTGTATCCTCTGATTTTTGTCTGTAGGGACTGTAGGGATATATATATATATATATATATATATATATATATATATATATATATATATATATATATATATATATATATATATATATATATATATATATATATATATATATATATATGGCTTGGGAACAAGATTGAATGGTCCCCAAGCCAATATGCAATTGAAAACTCCACACCCATGAAGGATTCAAACCCAGACAGCCAGGAGGGCTCTTCATCCCAAAGAGAGGGGAACAGGGGGAGTGGTGCAGGTGAAACAGGCATGAGGAGGGGGAACAGGGGGAGTGGTGCAGGTGAAACAGGGATGAAGAGGGGGAACAGGGGGAGTGGTGCAGGTGAAATAAGGATGAAGAGGGGGAACAGGGGGAGAGGTGCAGGTGAAACTGGGATGAAGAGGGGGGAACAGGAGGAGTGGTGCAGGTGAAACAGGGATGAAGAGGGGGAAGAGGGGAAGAGGTGCAGGTGAAACAGGGATGAAGAGGGGGAACAGGGGGAGTGGTGCAGGTGAAACAGGGATGAAGAGGGGGGAAGAGGGGGAGAGGTGCAGGTGAAAGAAGGATGAAGAGGGGGGAACAGGGGGAGTGGTACAGGTGAAAAAGGGATGAAGTGGGAGTGAAGGAGGTGCAGGAAGGGGGGCAGAGAGTGTTATGTATGAGGGAGGACTATGGGAAGGGCTGGCGGCGGATTTGAAGACTACCTGATGGGTAAGAAGGGAAGGTGAGTGAACGAAGGGAAGGACTAGCAACAGGAGGGAGAAAAAACAGAGGGAAGGGCGTGAGTGAGAAGCGGCGGAAGGAATGAGAACGAAGGGATGGATCTGCGGCGAGAGGGAAGACGATGGGAAGGGCGGGATGGGATAGGGGCGGGAGTGGGAAGGGCAGAAGGATGGAGGATGAGCAGGTTTATGAGAGGGAGGAAAAGGGAAGGAGAAGGTGCCAGAACGAGAGGAGGGAGTTTGGTAGTAAAATAGGAGAGGGAGTGGGGAGGGTGTTGATAGATGGTTATGATAAATGGATAGATTAATGGAAAATTTGTATAAGTAGATAGATGGATGGATACATTGATTGCTAAATATATATATTGACGGATAGACGGATGCATAGATGAGTTGATGGACGGAAGACAGATGACTAGATGGATGGATAGAAAGATGAGTTGATGGACGGATACATGGATAGATAGATGTATATAATGATAAATGATTGGTTTAATAGGAAGATAGATTGATGGATTGACAGATATAAGTAGATAGATAGATGGATACATTGATGGATACATTTGTGCTAGGTGAACAGTCGTATCAGGTTAAAGAATATCTTTCGATTTGCTATTGCGTCACGGGATTCGATCGGGGACCATTAGGATTATATCCATCGAACTCTCTCCATTTAGACGCTAGGCCTCCAGTTTGTGTACTCACCTAATTGTGCTTGCGGGGGTTGAGCTCTGGCTCTTTTGTCCCGCCTCTACACACACTCCCCTGTGTGTGTGTGTGTGTGTGTGTGTGTGTGTGTGTGTGTGTGTGTGTGTGTGTGTGTGTGTGTGTGTGTGTGTGTGTGTGTGTGTGTGTGTGTGTGTGTGTGTGTGTATGTGTGTGTGTGTGTGTGTGTGTGTGTGTGTGTGTGTGTGTGTGTGTTTGTGTGTGTGTTAGTTAGAGAGAAATAGATGTAGTAGATATAAAAGAGGATAAATACATTTATTTGATAGGCGGGTTCCAAGAGCTAATAACTCGATTCAGCAGATGCATATAGTAAATATAATGATAAAACACACACGCACACACACACACACACACACACACACACACACACACACACACACACACACACACACACACACACACACACACACACACACACACACACACATTCCTAGTTCTTTTTATCTCCCCCCAAAAAGAACTAGGAATCAAAAGGCTGGCATACCGAAAGGGGAATTATGAACAGATGAGAAGTTTCCTAAGTGAAATACCTTGGGACACAGACCTCAGAGACAAGTCTGTACAGGGTATGATGGACTATGTTACCCAAAAGTGTCAGGAGGCAGTAAACAGGTTCATCCCGGCCCAAAGGGAAAAATCCGAGAAGCAACAGAAGAATCCATGGTATAATAGGGCATGTATGGAAGCGAAGAAACTGAACAAAAAGGCGTGGAGGAACTTCCGGAATAACAGAACACCAGAAAGCAGAGAGAGATACCAGAGAACCAGGAATGAGTACGTCAGGGTAAGAAGAGAAGCAGAGAAAAATTTTGAAAATGATATAGCAAACAAAGCCAAGACCGAACCAAAGCTACTCCACAGTCACATCAGAAGGAAAACAACAGTGAAAGAACAGGTATTGAAACTTAGAACAGGCGAGGACAGGTATACAGAGAATGACAGAGAGGTGTGTGAGGAACTCAACAAGAGGTTCCAGGAGGTCTTCACAATAGAACAGGGTGAGGTCACTGTGCTAGGAGAAAGGGATGTAAACCAGGCGGCCTTGGAGGAGTTCGAAATTACGAGAGAGGAGGTCAAGAGACACCTGCTGGATCTGGATGTTAGAAAGGCTGTTGGTCCAGATGGGATCTCACCATGGGTACTGAAAGAGTGTGCAGAGGCACTTTGCCTGCCACTCTCCATAGTGTATAGTAAGTCACTAGAGACGGGAGACCTACCAGAAATATGGAAGACGGCGAATGTGGTCCCAAAATACAAAAAGGGCGACAGACAAGAGGCACTGAACTACAGGCCAGTGTCCTTGACTTGTATACCATGCAAGGTGATGGAGAAGATCGTGAGAAAAAACCTGGTAACACATCTGGAGAGAAGGGACTTCGTGACAAATCGCCAACATGGATTCAGGGAGGGTAAATCTTGCCTTACAGGCTTGATAGAATTCTACGATCAGGTGACACAGATTAAGCAAGAAAGAGAGGGCTGGGCGGACTGCATTTTCTTGGATTGTCGGAAAGCCTTTGACACAGTACCGCATAAGAGGCTGGTACATAAGCTGGAGAGACAGGCAGGTGTAGCTGGTAAGGTGCTCCAGTGGATAAGGGAGTATCTAAGCAATAGGAAGCAGAGAGTTACGGTGAGGGGTGAGACCTCCGATTGGCGTGAAGTCACCAGTGGAGTCCCACAGGGCTCTGTACTCGGTCCTATCTTGTTTCTGATATATGTAAATGATCTCCCGGAGGGTATCGATTCATTTCTCTCAATGTTTGCGGACGATGCTAAAATTATGAGAAGGATTAAAACAGAAGAGGACTGTTTGAGGCTTCAAGAAGACCTAGACAAGCTGAAGGAATGGTCGAACAAATGGTTGTTAGAGTTTAACCCAACCAAATGTAATGTAATGAAGATAGGTGTAGGGAGCAGGAGGCCAGATACAAGGTATCATCTGGGAGAGGAAATTCTTCAGGAGTCAGAGAAGGAAAAAGACTTGGGGGTTGATATCACGCCAGACCTGTCTCCTGCAGCACATATCAAGCGGATAACATCAGCGGCATATGCCAGGCTGGCCAACATACGAACGGCATTCAGAAACTTGTGTAAAGAATCATTCAGAACTTTGTATACCACATATGTCAGGCCAATCCTGGAGTATGCAGCCCCAGCATGGAGTCCATGTCTAGTCAAGGATAAGACTAAACTGGAAAAGGTTCAAAGGTTTGCCACCAGACTAGTACCCGAGCTGAGAGGTATGAGCTACGAGGAGAGACTACGGGAATTAAACCTCACTTCGCTGGAAGACAGAAGAGTTAGGGGGGACATGATCACCACATTCAAGATTCTGAAGGGGATTGATAGGGTAGATAAAGACAGTCTATTTAACACAAGGGGAACACGCACAAGGGGACACAGGTGGAAACTGAGTGCCCAAATGAGCCACAGAGATATTAGAAAGAACTTTTTTAGTGTCAGAGTGGTTGACAAATGGAATGCATTAGGAAGTGATGTGGTGGAGGCTGACTCCATACACAGTTTCAAGTGTAGATATGACAGAGCCCGATAGGCTCAGGAATCTGTACACCTGTTGATTGACGGTTGAGAGGCGGGACCAAAGAGCCAGAGCTCAACCCCCGCAAACACAACTAGGTGAGTACAACTAGGTGAGTACACACACACACACACACACACACACACACACACACACACACACACACACACACATACACACACACACACACACACACACACACACACACACACACACACACACACACACACACACACACACACACACACACACACACACACACACACACACACAGAGGCGGGACCAAAGAGTCAGAGCTCAACCCCTGCAAACAGAACCAGGTGAGAATTAAACGGGAATTAAACCTCACTTCGCTGGAAGACAGAAGAGTTAGGGGGGACATGATCACCACATTCAAGATTCTGAAGGGGATTGATAGGGTAGATAAAGACAGTCTATTTAACACAAGGGGCACACGTACTAGGGGACACAGGTGGAAACTGAGTGCCCAAATGAGCCACAGAGATATTAGAAAGAACTTTTTTAGTGTCAGAGTGGTTGACAAATGGAATGCATTAGGAAGTGATGTGGTGGAGGCTGACTCCATACACAGTTTCAAGTGTAGATATGACAGAGCCCGATAGGCTCAAGAATCTGTACACCTGTTGATTGACGGTTGAGAGGCGGGACCAAAGAGCCAGAGCTCAACCCCCGCAAACACAACTAGGTGAGTACAACTAGGTGAGTACACACACACACACACACACACACACACACATACACACACACACACACACACACACACACACACACACACACACACACACACACACACACACACACATACACACACATACACACACACACACACACACACACACACACACACACACACACACACACACACACACACACACACAGAGGCGGGACCAAAGAGTCAGAGCTCAACCCCTGCAAACAGAACCAGGTGAGAATAAACACACACACACACACACACACACACACACACACACACACACACACACACACACTAGTTGATAATGGACTGTTTTGTGTTCGTATCCATGTGTACTATTGTCCTGACCGACAGACACGTGAAGCTATATGTGTTTATGTGTACCTGTAATTAAACTGACATGTGTACGGTAATTATCTGTATGTGTCCATTTTAAAGGTACATATTTGTGAATGTTTATTTATGTAAATTGATTGACATATGTACGTATGCGCGCGTTTAGTGTTACTGTAATTTATATGGTTAACATGTATACGTTTGAATGACATAGTTTCCCATTATTGTCACATTTTTTGTTACTGTTTCGCTGTTCACTCTCACTCTCTGACCGCCGTCGACTAATTGTGCTCACGTGTGTTTGTTCAAGGTACGGTAACCATTGGCTTTTTACCCAATAATTTGCAACTATTTGCACACAAACATTTCTAAAGAACATCTATGTTTCTGATAAATATTCTTTTTCCTAACATACAAGTCAATTACACAGTACCTAACCTCAGTCAGAAACACTTTTCTTACTATCTCTCACAACGTCTTTTGCATATATATCCTATCTTAATAAATTTATAATTTAAATTCATAACTGGCAACCTTCTTCCAGCGCCTTAAAGGCCACCAAACATCATTCCTTTCCATTAACCTCTCCCAAATTATCTTATGCACCAATACACATACTAGGGGTCTTTATAGCTGAGTGGACAGCGCTCTCGACTCGTAATCCTAGGGTCAAAGTTCGATCCCCCGGTGATGGCGCAAATGAAAATCAGCAGAGTTTCATTCATTCTGATGCTCCTCTTACCTAGCAGTACATAGGTACTTGGGCATTAGACACCTGTTACGGGCTGCTTCCTGGGTGTGTGTATGTGGAATTTTTTTTTTATTACCTAGTAAAAACTGATTGATTGACAGTTGAGAGGCGGGCCGAAAGAGCAGAGCTCAACCCTCGCAAGAACAACTAGGTGAACACAACTAGATAAAAACTAACTAACCACGATCTCGTATAATGTACTACATACGCTACCATCCCCCTCCCCCGACCCCCAATTCCCCCCACTCCCTAAATCACTCTACCTAAGTAATTACAAATATAAAACAAATCAATTAATACACCAAAAATACTAACTATAAATAAAGGAACCAAATTTTAAACATACAGCGACTCCAGCGTGGTCTAGTCGGAGGAGAACGTGTTCTCATCTGGATAGATTACGATCGAGCCTGTCGGAACGGTTGTGTAACTGCAGGGCACAAATATTTGTGTGTCCCCTCCTGTAGCTGCCTCTGTTTCGACAGGTTCCCTGGATAGCTGGAATTGGCCTGGCCCTAGGAAAGTGGGGAAGGGGTGAAATCCGTTGGCCCCACGGATGGATACCTTGGATCCATAGACCAAGGGTAGGTCTAATCACCTGGGATTCGAACCCACGGTGGGAATAAGGGAGGAGAATTGGGGAAGGAGGGACACAAATGGTTCCTGGAACCAAACCTCACATAAATCCGGACACTCACACACACACACACACACACACCCTTATCCGAATATTCACAGGGTCACTCACACACACACATCCATAGACTGTGATAAGGGAGAACATCTGAGGGGACACAGATGGCCTCCTGAAACCGCAGATATAACCGGACACATATTCATCCTGACAATCACAGGGACACCCACACTCACCCGGACACTCACAGTGACACTCACACTCACACACTGACACACATCCATAGACACAAACTGTGATAAGGGAGACCATCTGAGGGGACACAGATGGCCTCCTGGACCCACAGGGTCCATATCCATACAGGCTCAGATCAATATTTAAATATACATATATATTTATAAATATAAAATTTTTAAAGAAAATACATATATATATATGAATGAAAACTCACACCCAGAAGTGACTCGAACCCATACTCCCAGAAGCAACGCAACTGGTAACTACAGGGCGCCTTAATCCGCTTGACCATCACGGCCGTCAAAAGGAAGTGATAGCCGAGGCTATTTGAGCCACTTCCCCGACGGCAACTCGGATGGTAATCTTGGGCATAGCATTTCACCAAATCACCTCATTCTTTGGGGCACACGTGAGGAACACAAGTGCGAACAAGCCTGAATGGTCCCCAGGACTATATGCGAATGAAAACTCACACCCCAGAAGTGACTCGAACCCATACTCCCAGAAGCAACGCAACTGGTAACTACAGGGCGCCTTAATCCGCTTGACCATCACGGCCGTCAAAAGGAAGTGATAGCCGAGGCTATTTGAGCCACTTCCCCGACGGCAACTCGGATGGTAATCTTGGGCATAGCATTTCACCAAATCACCTCATTCTTTGGGGCACACGTGAGGAACACAAATGCGAACAAGCCTGAATGGTCCCCAGGACTATATGCGAATGAAAACTCACACCCCAGAAGTGACTCGAACCCATACTCCCAGAAGCAACGCAACTGGTAACTACAGGGCGCCTTAATCCGCTTGACCATCACGGCCGTCAAAAGGAAGTGATAGCCGAGGCTATTTGAGCCACTTCCCCGACGGCAACTCGGATGGTAATCTTGGGCATAGCATTTCACCAAATCACCTCATTCTTTGGGGCACACGTGAGGAACACAAATGCGAACAAGCCTGAATGGTCCCCAGGACTATATGCGAATGAAAACTCACACCCCAGAAGTGACTCGAACCCATACTCCCAGAAGCAACGCAACTGGTAACTACAGGACGCCTTAATCCGCTTGACCATCACGGCCGTCAAAAGGAAGTGATAGCCGAGGCTATTTGAGCCACTTCCCCGACGGCAACTCGGATGGTAATCTTGGGCATAGCATTTCACCAAATCACCTCATTCTTTGGGGCACACGTGAGGAACACAAATGCGAATTAAATGTGATGGTCAAGCGGATTAAGGCGCCCTGTAGTTACCAGTTGCGTTGCTTCTGGGAGTATGGGTTCGAGTCACTTCTGGGGTGTGAGTTTTCATTCGCATATAGTCCTGGGGACCATTCAGGCTTGTTCGCATTTGTGTTCCTCACGTGTGCCCCAAAGAATGAGGTGATTTGGTGAAATGCTATGCCCAAGATTACCATCCGAGTTGCCGTCGGGGAAGTGGCTCAAACAGCCTCGGCTATCACTTCCTTTTGACGGCCGTGATGGTCAAGCGGATTAAGGCGCCCTGTAGTTACCAGTTGCGTTGCTTCTGGGAGTATGGGTTCCAGTCACTTCTGGGGTGTGAGTTTTCATTCGCATATAGTCCTGGGGACCATTCAGGCTTGTTCGCATTTGTGTTCCTCACGTGTGCCCCAAAGAATGAGGTGATTTGGTGAAATGCTATGCCCAAGATTACCATCCGAGTTGCCGTCGGGGAAGTGGCTCAAATAGCCTTGGCTATCACTTCCTTTTGACGGCCGTGATGGTCAAGCGGATTAAGGCGCCCTGTAGTTACCAGTTGCGTTGCTTCTGGGAGTATGGGTTCGAGTCACTTCTGGGGTGTGAGTTTTCATTCGCATATAGTCCTGGGGACCATTCAGGCTTGTTCGCATTTGTGTTCCTCACGTGTGCCCCAAAGAATGAGGTGATTTGGTGAAATGCTATGCCCAAGATTACCATCCGAGTTGCCGTCGGGGAAGTGGCTCAAATAGCCTCGGCTATCACTTCCTTTTGACGGCCGTGATGGTCAAGCGGATTAAGGCGCCCTGTAGTTACCAGTTGCGTTGCTTCTGGGAGTATGGGTTCGAGTCACTTCTGGGGTGTGAGTTTTCATTCGCATATAGTCCTGGGGACCATTCAGGCTTGTTCGCATTTGTGTTCCTCACGTGTGCCCCAAAGAATGAGGTGATTTGGTGAAATGCTATGCCCAAGATTACCATCCGAGTTGCCGTCGGGGAAGTGGCTCAAATAGCCTCGGCTATCACTTCCTTTTGACGGCCGTGATGGTCAAGCGGATTAAGGCGCCCTGTAGTTACCAGTTGCGTTGCTTCTGGGAGTATGGGTTCGAGTCACTTCTGGGGTGTGAGTTTTCATTCGCATATAGTCCTGGGGACCATTCAGGCTTGTTCGCATTTGTGTTCCTCACGTGTGCCCCAAAGAATGAGGTGATTTGGTGAAATGCTATGCCCAAGATTACCATCCGAGTTGCCGTCAGGGAAGTGGCTCAAATAGCCTCGGCTATCACTTCCTTTTGACGGCCGTGATGGTCAAGCGGATTAAGGCGCCCTGTAGTTACCAGTTGCGTTGCTTCTGGGAGTATGGGTTCGAGTCACTTCTGGGGTGTGAGTTTTCATTCGCATATAGTCCTGGGGACCATTCAGGCTTGTTCGCATTTGTGTTCCTCACGTGTGCCCCAAAGAATGAGGTGATTTGGTGAAATGCTATGCCCAAGATTACCATCCGAGTTGCCGTCGGGGAAGTGGCTCAAATAGCCTCGGCTATCACTTCCTTTTGACGGCCGTGATGGTCAAGCGGATTAAGGCGCCCTGTAGTTACCAGTTGCGTTGCTTCTGGGAGTATGGGTTCGAGTCACTTCTGGGGTGTGAGTTTTCATTCGCATATAGTCCTGGGGACCATTCAGGCTTGTTCGCATTTGTGTTCCTCACGTGTGCCCCAAAGAATGAGGTGATTTGGTGAAATGCTATGCCCAAGATTACCATCCGAGTTGCCGTCGGGGAAGTGGCTCAAATAGCCTCGGCTATCACTTCCTTTTGACGGCCGTGATGGTCAAGCGGATTAAGGCGCCCTGTAGTTACCAGTTGCGTTGCTTCTGGGAGTATGGGTTCGAGTCACTTCTGGGGTGTGAGTTTTCATTCGCATATAGTCCTGGGGACCATTCAGGCTTGTTCGCATTTGTGTTCCTCACGTGTGCCCCAAAGAATGAGGTGATTTGGTGAAATGCTATGCCCAATATTACCATCCGAGTTGCCGTCGGGGAAGTGGCTCAAATAGCCTCGGCTATCACTTCCTTTTGACGGCCGTGATGGTCAAGCGGATTAAGGCGCCCTGTAGTTACCAGTTGCGTTGCTTCTGGGAGTATGGGTTCGAGTCACTTCTGGGGTGTGAGTTTTCATTCGCATATAGTCCTGGGGACCATTCAGGCTTGTTCGCACATATATATATATATATATATATATATATATATATATATATATATATATATATATATATATATATATATATATATATATATATATATATATGTATATATAAATATATAAACAATAAGTAAATACATAACGAACTAAAAATCGAATCATAACAATTATTAGATGAATGAAAATATAATAAAAAATAATAAATTGAATAAAAAAAATAAAAAAATGTCAATGACGCATAAAGGAATACAAATATTTTATTCATAATTATTATAATACAATATATATATATATATATATATATATATATATATATATATATATATATATATATTTATATATATATATATATATATTTATATATATATATATATATATATATATATATATATATATATATATATATATATATTTATATATATATGCGAACAAGCCTGAATGGTCCCCAGGACATATGCAACTGAAAACTCACACCCCAGAAGTGACTCGAACCCATACTCCCAGAAGCAACGCATCTGGTATGTACAAGACGCCTTAATCCACTTGACCATCACGACCGGACATAATGAGGTGATAGCCGAGGCTATTTGAACCACCCCACCGCCGGCACTCGGATAGTTATCTTGGGCATAGCATTTTACCAAATCACCTCATTCTTTGGGGCAACACGTGAGGAACACAAATGCGAACAAGCCTGAATGGTCCCCAGGACATATGCAACTGAAAACTCACACCCCAGAAGTGACTCGAACCCATACTCCCAGAAGCAACGCATCTGGTATGTACAAGACGCCTTAATCCACTTGACCATCACGACCGGACATAATGAGGTGATAGCCGAGGCTATTTGAACCACCCCACCGCCGGCACTCGGATAGTTATCTTGTGCATAGCATTTTACCAAATCACCTCATTCTTTGGGGCAACACGTGAGGAACACAAATGCGAACAAGCCTGAATGGTCCCCAGGACATATGCAACTGAAAACTCACACCCCAGAAGTGACTCGAACCCATACTCCCAGAAGCAACGCATCTGGTATGTACAAGACGCCTTAATCCACTTGACCATCACGACCGGACATAATGAGGTGATAGCCGAGGCTATTTGAACCACCCCACCGCCGGCACTCGGATAGTTATCTTGGGCATAGCATTTTACCAAATCACCTCATTCTTTGGGGCAACACGTGAGGAACACAAATGCGAACAAGCCTGAATGGTCCCCAGGACATATGCAACTGAAAACTCACACCCCAGAAGTGACTCGAACCCATACTCCCAGAAGCAACGCATCTGGTATGTACAAGACGCCTTAATCCATTTGACCATCACGACCGGACATAATGAGGTTATGTCCGGCTATCACCTCATCGGCTATCACCTCATTATGTCCGGTCGTGATGGTCAAGTGGATTAAGGCGTCTTGTACATACCAGATGCGTTGCTTCTGGGAGTATGGGTTCGAGTCACTTCTGGGGTGTGAGTTTTCAGTTGCATATGTCCTGGGGACCATTCAGGCTTGTTCGCATTTGTGTTCCTCACGTGTTGCCCCAAAGAATGAGGTGATTTGGTAAAATGCTATGCCCAAGATAACTATCCGAGTGCCGGCGGTGGGGTGGTTCAAATAGCCTCGGCTATCACCTCATTATGTCCGGTCGTGATGGTCAAGTGGATTAAGGCGTCTTGTACATACCAGATGCGTTGCTTCTGGGAGTATGGGTTCGAGTCACTTCTGGGGTGTGAGTTTTCAGTTGCATATGTCCTGGGGACCATTCAGGCTTGTTCGCATTTGTGTTCCTCACGTGTTGCCCCAAAGAATGAGGTGATTTGGTAAAATGCTATGCCCAAGATAACTATCCGAGTGCCGGCGGTGGGGTGGTTCAAATAGCCTCGGCTATCACCTCATTATGTCCGGTCGTGATGGTCAAGTGGATTAAGGCGTCTTGTACATACCAGATGCGTTGCTTCTGGGAGTATGGGTTCGAGTCACTTCTGGTGTGTGAGTTTTCAGTTGCATATGTCCTGGGGACCATTCAGGCTTGTTCGCATTTGTGTTCCTCACGTGTGCCCCAACGAATGAGGTGATTTGGTAAAATGCTATGCCCAAGATAACCATCCGAGTGCCGGCGGTGGGGTGGTTCAAATAGCTTCGGCTATCACCTCATTATGTCCGGTCGTGATGGTCAAGTGGATTAAGGCGTCTTGTACATACCAGTTGCGTTGCTCCTGGGAGTATGGGTTCGAGTCACTTCTGGGGTGTGAGTTTTCAGTTGCATATTGTCCTGGGGACCATTCAGGCTTGTTCGCATTTGTGTTCCTCACGTGTGCCCCAACGAATGAGGTGATTTGGTAAAATGCTATGCCCAAGATAACCATCCGAGTGCCGGCGGTGGGGTGGTTCAAATAGCTTCGGCTATCACCTCATTATGTCCGGTCGTGATGGTCAAGTGGATTAAGGCGTCTTGTACATACCAGTTGCGTTGCTCCTGGGAGTATGGGTTCGAGTCACTTCTGGGGTGTGAGTTTTCAGTTGCATATTGTCCTGGGGACCATTCAGGCTTGTTCGCATATATATATATATATATATATATATATATATATATATATATATATATATATATATATATATATATATATTTATATATATATATATATATATATATATATATATATATATATATTTATATATATATATATATATATATATATATATATATATATATATATATTTTAAACCTAGAAGGGGTACCACCTCTAGTGCAAGTGTAGGGACCCATAGTCTCGGAGAAGAAAATAAAGAGTACTCAGAGAAGACCTTGTGGATCCTCACTGACCACCTTGACATTTTCTTCTCTTCTCTAATATATATATATATATATATATATATATATATATATATATATATATATATATATATATATATATATATATATATATATATATATATATATATATATATATATATATATATATATATATATATATATGGCTTGGGAACAAGATTGAATGGTCCCCAAGCCAATATGCAATTGAAAACTCCACACCCATGAAGGATTCAAACCCAGACAGCCAGGAGGGCTCTTCATCCCAAAGAGAGGGGAACAGGGGGAGTGGTGCAGGTGAAACAGGCATGAGGAGGGGGAACAGGGGAAGTGGTGCAGGTGAAACAGGGATGAAGAGGGGGAACAGGGGGAGTGGTGCAGGTGAAATAAGGATGAAGAGGGGGGAAGAGGGGGAGAGGTGCAGGTGAAACTGGGATGAAGAGGGGGGAACAGGAGGAGTGGTGCAGGTGAAACAGGGATGAAGAGGGGGAACAGGGGGAGTGGTGCAGGTGAAACAGGGATGAAGAGGGGGGAAGAGGGGGAGAGGTGCAGGTAAAAGAAGGATGAAGAGGGGGGAACAGGGGGAGTGGTACAGGTGAAAAAGGGATGAAGTGGGAGTGAAGGAGGTGCAGGAAGGGGGGCAGAGAGTGTTATGTATGAGGGAGGACTATGGGAAGGGCTGGCGGCGGGAGGGAAGACTACCTGATGGGTAAGAAGGGAAGGTGAGTGAACGAAGGGAAGGACTAGCAACAGGAGGGAGAAAAAACAGAGGGAAGGGCGAGAGTGAGAAGCGGCGGAAGGAATGAGAACGAAGGGATGGATCTGCGGCGAGAGGGAAGACGATGGGAAGGGCGGGATGGGATAGGGGCGGGAGTGGGAAGGGCAGAAGGATGGAGGATGAGCAGGTTTATGAGAGGGAGGAAAAGGGAAGGAGAAGGTGCCAGAACGAGAGGAGGGAGTTTGGTAGTAAAATAGGAGAGGGAGTGGGGAGGGTGTTGATAGATGGTTATGATAAATGGACAGATTAATGGAAAATTTGTATAGGTAGATAGATGGATGGATACATTGATTGCTAAATATATATATTGACGGATAGACGGATGCATAGATGAGTTGATGGACGGAAGACAGATGACTAGATGGATGGATAGAAAGATGAGTTGATGGACGGATACATGGATAGATAGATGTATATAATGATAAATGATTGGTTTAATAGGAAGATAGATTGATGGATTGACAGATATAAGTAGATAGATAGATGGATACATTGATGGATACATTTGTGCTAGGTGAACAGTCGAATCAGGTTAAAGAATATCTTTCGATTTGCTATTGCGTCACGGGATTCGATCGGGGACCATTAGGATTATATCCATCGAACTCTCTCCATTTAGACGCTAGGCCTTCAGTTTGTGTGTGTGTGTGTGTGTGTGTGTGTGTGTGTGTGTGTGTGTGTGTGTGTGTGTGTGTGTGTGTGTGTGTGTGTGTGTGTGTGTGTGTGTGTGTGTGTGTGTGTGTGTGTGTGTGTGTGTATGTGTGTGTGTGTGTGTGTGTGTGTGTGTGTGTGTGTGTGTGTGTGTGTGTTTGTGTGTGTGTTAGTTAGAGAGAAATAGATGAAGTAGATATAAAAGAGGATAAATACATTTATTTGATAGGCGGGTTCCAAGAGCTAATAACTCGATTCAGCAGATGCATATAGTAAATATAATGATAAAACACACACACACACACATACACACACACACACACACACACACACACACACACACACACACACACACACACACACACACACACACACACACACACACATACACACACACACACACACACACACACACACACACAAACACACACACACACACACACACACACACACACACACAGAGGCGGGACCAAAGAGTCAGAGCTCAACCCCTGCAAACAGAACCAGGTGAGAATAATCACACACACACACACACACACACACACACACACACACACACACACACACACACACACACACACACACACTAGTTGATAATGGACTGTTTTGTGTTCGTATCCATGTGTACTATTGTCCTGACCGACAGACACGTGAAGCTATATGTGTTTATGTGTACCTGTAATTAAACTGACATGTGTACGGTAATTATCTGTATGTGTCCATTTTAAAGGTACATATTTGTGAATGTTTATTTATGTAAATTGATTGACATATGTACGTATGCGCGCGTTTAGTGTTACTGTAATTTATATGGTTAACATGTATACGTTTGAATGACATAGTTTCCCATTATTGTCACATTTTTTGTTACTGTTTCGCTGTTCACTCTCACTCTCTGACCCCCGTCGACTAATTGTGCTCACGTGTGTTTGTTCAAGGTACGGTAACCATTGGCTTTTTACCCAATAATTTGCAACTATTTGCACACAAACATTTCTAAAGAACATCTATGTTTCTGATAAATATTCTTTTTCCTAACATACAAGTCAATTACACAGTACCTAACCTCAGTCAGAAACACTTTTCTTACTATCTCTCACAACGTCTTTTGCATATATATCCTATCTTAATAAATTTATAATTTAAATTCATAACTGGCAACCTTCTTCCAGCGCCTTAAAGGCCACCAAACATCATTCCTTTCCATTAACCTCTCCCAAATTATCTTATGCACCAATACACATAATAGGGGGCTTTATAGCTGAGTGGACAGCGCTCTCGACTCGTAATCCTAGGGTCAAAGTTCGATCCCCCGGTGATGGCGCAAACGAAAATCAGCAGAGTTTCATTCATTCTGATGCTCCTCTTACCTAGCAGTACATAGGTACTTGGGCATTAGACACCTGTTACGGGCTGCTTCCTGGGTGTGTGTATGTGGAATTTTTTTTTTATTAGCTAGTAAAAACTGATTGATTGACAGTTGAGAGGCGGGCCGAAAGAGCAGAGCTCAACCCTCGCAAGAACAACTAGGTGAACACAACTAGATAAACACTAACTAACCACGATCTCGTATAATCTACTACATTCGCTACCACCCCCCTCCCCCGACCCCCAATTCCCCCCACTCCCTAAATCACTCTACCTAAGTAATTACAAATATAAAACAAATCAATTAATACACCAAAAATACTAACTATAAATAAAGGAACCAAATTTTAAACATACAGCGACTCCAGCGTGGTCTAGTCGGAGGAGAACGTGTTCTCATCTGGATAGATTACGATCGAGCCTGTCGGAACGGTTGTGTAACTGCAGGGCACAAATATTTGTGTGTCCCCTCCTGTAGCTGCCTCTGTTTCGACAGGTTCCCTGGATAGCTGGAATTGGCCTGGCCCTAGGAAAGTGGGGAAGGGGTGAAATCCGTTGGGTCCACGGATGGATACCTTGGATCCATAGACCAAGGGTAGGTCTAATCACCTGGGATTCGAACCCACGGTGGGAATAAGGGAGGAGATTTGGGGAAGGAGGGACACAAATGGTTCCTGGAACCAAACCTCACATAAATCCGGACACTCACACACACACACACACACACCCTTATCCGAACATTCACAGGGTCACTCACACACACACATCCATAGACTGTGATAAGGGAGACCATCTGAGGGGACACAGATGGCCTCCTGAAACCGCAGATATAACCGGACACATATTCATCCGGACAATCACAGGGACACCCACACTCACCCGGACACTCACAGTGACACTCACACTCACACACTGACACACATCCATAGACACAAACTGTGATAAGGGAGACCATCTGAGGGGACACAGATGGCCTCCTGGACCCACAGGGTCCATATCCATACAGGCTCAGCTCAATATTTAAATATACATATATATTTATAAATATAAAATCTTTAAAGAAAATACATATATATATATATATATATATATATATATATATATATATATATATATATATATATATATATATATATATGTATATATAAATATATAAACAATAAGTAAATACATAACGAACTAAAAATCGAATCATAACAATTATTAGATGAATGAAAATATAATAAAAAATAATAAATTGAATAAAAAAAATAAAAAAATGTCAATGACGCATAAAGGAATACAAATATTTTATTCATAATTATTATAATACAATATATATATATATATATATATATATATATATATATATATATATATATATATATATATATATATATTTATGTATATATATATATATATTTATATATATATATATATATATATATATATATATATATATATATATATATATTATATATATATATATATATATATATATATATATATATATATATATATATATTTATATATATATATATATATATATATATATATATATATATATGATTTATATTTATATATATATATATATATATATATATATAGTTATATATATATATACATATATATATATATATATATATATATATATATATATATATATATATTTTAAACCTAGAAGGGGTACCACCTCTAGTGCAAGTGTAGGGACCCATAGTCTCGGAGAAGAAAATAAAGAGTACTCAGAGAAGACCTTGTGGATCCTCACTGACCACCTTGACATTTTCTTCTCTTCTCTAATATATATATATATATATTCTCTTCTCTATATATATATATATATATATATATATATATATATATATATATATATATATATATATATATATATATATATATATATATATATATATATGGCTTGGGAACAAGATTGAATGGTCCCCAAGCCAATATGCAATTGAAAACTCCACACCCATGAAGGATTCAAACTCAGACAGCCAGGAGGGCTCTTCATCCCAAAGAGAGGGGAACAGGGGGAGTGGTGCAGGTGAAACAGGCATGAGGAGGGGGAACAGGGGGAGTGGTGCAGGTGAAACAGGGATGAAGAGGGGGAACAGGGGGAGTGGTGCAGGTGAAATAAGGATGAAGAGGGGGAACAGGGGGAGAGGTGCAGGTGAAACTGGGATGAAGAGGGGGGAACAGGAGGAGTGGTGCAGGTGAAACAGGGATGAAGAGGGGGAAGAGGGGGAAGAGGGGAAGAGGTGCAGGTGAAACAGGGATGAAGAGGGGGAACAGGGGGAGTGGTGCAGGTGAAACAGGGATGAAGAGGGGGGAAGAGGGGGAGAGGTGCAGGTGAAAGAAGGATGAAGAGGGGGGAACAGGGGGAGTGGTACAGGTGAAAAAGGGATGAAGTTGGAGTGAAGGAGGTGCAGGAAGGGGGGCAGAGAGTGTTATGTATGAGGGAGGACTATGGGAAGGGCTGGCGGCGGGAGGGAAGACTACCTGATGGGTAAGAAGGGAAGGTGAGTGAACGAAAGGAAGGACTAGCAACAAGAGGGAGAAAAAACAGAGGGAAGGGCTAGAGTGAGAAGCGGCGGAAGGAATGAGAACGAAGGGATGGATCTGCGGCGAGAGGGAAGACGATGGGAAGGGCGGGATGGGATAGGGGCGGGAGTGGGAAGGGCAGAAGGATGGAGGATGAGCAGGTTTATGAGAGGGAGGAAAAGGGAAGGAGAAGGTGCCAGAACGAGAGGAGGGAGTTTGGTAGTAAAATAGGAGAGGGAGTGGGGAGGGTGTTGATAGATGGTTATGATAAATGGACAGATTAATGGAAAATTTGTATAGGTAGATAGATGGATGGATACATTGATTGCTAAATATATATATTGACGGATAGACGGATGCATAGATGAGTTGATGGACGGAAGACAGATGACTAGATGGATGGATAGAAAGATGAGTTGATGGACGGATACATGGATAGATAGATGTATATAATGATAAATGATTGGTTTAATAGGAAGATAGATTGATGGATTGACAGATATAAGTAGATAGATAGATGGATACATTGATGGATACATTTGTGCTAGGTGAACAGTCGAATCAGGTTAAAGAATATCTTTCGATTTGCTATTGCGTCACGGGATTCGATCGGGGACCATTAGGATTATATCCATCGAACTCTCTCCATTTAGACGCTAGGCCTCCAGTTTGTGTGTGTGTGTGTGTGTGTGTGTGTGTGTGTGTGTGTGTGTGTGTGTGTGTGTGTGTGTGTGTGTGTGTGTGTGTGTGTGTGTGTGTGTGTGTGTATGTGTGTGTGTGTGTGTGTGTGTGTGTGTGTGTGTGTATGTGTGTGTGTGTGTGTGTGTGTGTGTGTGTGTGTGTGTGTGTGTGTGTGTGTGTGTGTGTATGTGTGTGTGTGTGTGTGTGTGTGTGTGTGTTTGTGTGTGTGTTAGTTAGAGAGAAATAGATGAAGTAGATATAAAAGAGGATAAATACATTTATTTGATAGGCGGGTTCCAAGAGCTAATAACTCGATTCAGCAGATGCATATAGTAAATATAATGATAAAACACACACACACACACATACACACACACACACACACACACACACACACACACACACACACACACAAACACACACACACACACACACACACACACACACACACACACACACACACACACACACACACACACACACACAGAGGCGGGACCAAAGAGTCAGAGCTCAACCCCTGCAAACAGAACCAGGTGAGAATAAACACACACACACACACACACACACACACACACACACACACACACACACACACACACACACACACACACACACACACACACACACACACACACACACACACACACTAGTTGATAATGGACTGTTTTGTGTTCGTATCCATGTGTACTATTGTCCTGACCGACAGACACGTGAAGCTATATGTGTTTATGTGTACCTGTAATTAAACTGACATGTGTACGGTAATTATCTGTATGTGTCCATTTTAAAGGTACATATTTGTGAATGTTTATTTATGTAAATTGATTGACATATGTACGTATGCGCGCGTTTAGTGTTACTGTAATTTATATGGTTAACATGTATACGTTTGAATGACATAGTTTCCCATTATTGTCACATTTTTTGTTACTGTTTCGCTGTTCACTCTCACTCTCTGACCCCCGTCGACTAATTGTGCTCACGTGTGTTTGTTCAAGGTACGGTAACCATTGGCTTTTTACCCAATAATTTGCAACTATTTGCACACAAACATTTCTAAAGAACATCTATGTTTCTGATAAATATTCTTTTTCCTAACATACAAGTCAATTACACAGTACCTAACCTCAGTCAGAAACACTTTTCTTACTATCTCTCACAACGTCTTTTGCATATATATCCTATCTTAATAAATTTATAATTTAAATTCATAACTGGCAACCTTCTTCCAGCGCCTTAAAGGCCACCAAACATCATTCCTTTCCATTAAACCTCTCCCCAATTATCTTATGCACCAATAAACATACTAGGGGGCTTTATAGCTGAGTGGACAGCGCTCTCGACTCGTAATCCTAGGGTCAAAGTTCGATCCCCCGGTGATGGCGCAAACGAAAATCAGCAGAGTTTCATTCATTCTGATGCTCCTCTTACCTAGCAGTACATAGGTACTTGGGCATTAGACACCTGTTACGGGCTGCTTCCTGGGTGTGTGTATGTGGAATTTTTTTTTTATTAGCTAGTAAAAACTGATTGATTGACAGTTGAGAGGCGGGCCGAAAGAGCAGAGCTCAACCCTCGCAAGAACAACTAGGTGAACACAACTAGATAAACACTAACTAACCACGATCTCGTATAATCTACTACATTCGCTACCACCCCCCTCCCCCGACCCCCAATTCCCCCCACTCCCTAAATCACTCTACCTAAGTAATTACAAATATAAAACAAATCAATTAATACACCAAAAATACTAACTATAAATAAAGGAACCAAATTTTAAACATACAGCGACTCCAGCGTGGTCTAGTCGGAGGAGAACGTGTTCTCATCTGGATAGATTACGATCGAGCCTGTCGGAACGGTTGTGTAACTGCAGGGCACAAATATTTGTGTGTCCCCTCCTGTAGCTGCCTCTGTTTCGACAGGTTCCCTGGATAGCTGGAATTGGCCTGGCCCTAGGAAAGTGGGGAAGGGGTGAAATCCGTTGGGCCCACGTATGTTTACCTTGGATCCATAGACCAAGGGTAGGTCTAATCACCTGGGATTCGAACCCACGGTGGGAATAAGGGAGGAGATTTGGGGAAGGAGGGACACAAATGGTTCCTGGAACCAAACCTCACATAAATCCGGACACTCACACAGGTACACACACACACCCTTATCCGAACATTCACAGGGTCACTCACACACACACATCCATAGAATGTGATAAGGGAGACCATCTGAGGGGACACAGATGGCCTCCTGAAACCGCAGATATAACCGGACACATATTCATCCGGACAATCACAGGGACACCCACACTCACCCGGACACTCACAGTGACACTCACACTCACACACTCACACACATCCATAGACACAAACTGTGATAAGGGAGACCATCTGAGGGGACACAGATGGCCTCCTGGACCCACAGGGTCCATATCCATACAGGCTCAGATCAATATTTAAATATACATATATATTTATAAATATAAAATTTTTAAAGAAAATACATATATATATATATATATATATATATATATATATATATATATATATATATATATATATATATATATATATATATATATATATATATATATATGTATATATAAATATATAAACAATAAGTAAATACATGACGAACTAAAAATCGAATCATAACAATTATTAGATGAAAGAAAATATAATAAAAAATAATAAATTGAATAAAAAAAATAAAAAAATGTCAATGACGCATCAAGGAATACAAATATTTTATTCATAATTATTATAATACAATATATATATATATATATATATTGTGACAATAATCTCCTTCAAGAGATTGAGCCTGCTCTTCCCTCCACAAACACGTCGTTGAAATTATATAAAACGACTATGGAAGACATGTCCAACAACAACAACAACACCAGCAAGGCTTGCCAGGGTGAGCAAAACATATGCAGCCAGCCACCTGTTCGGACTCAAACCACCAAACTACATGTTGATCGCTACCGGCTCCGCTGATTGGTCGCCGGTCTGGCTGCACCTGCACTCGCCCCCCCCATACTACTTGATGTCTGGGGTCGCCCCACCCTCATACCTCAGAATATTCAGTGCTTCCACAGTTAACACTTCTCCCGGCTAGACGTTAGCGTGTACTGAGAGAGGTGGTAGCTTAAAGCCAATATTCCAGCACCTCCCATTTACTTGTATATTGCACTTCTTGTTATTTTGTCTTAACGTAACTTTTCATTGTGTCATTTAAGTATTCTTATTATTTTGATTGATTTTATTATAAGAATTTGTTTGTGCATTTTATTCATGTTTTGATTTATTTAACGTAATTAAAATTTCATTGTTAAAGTTTACTTGTGTTTTGTGTGTCTTCTCCTTACCTTACCACAGACGAAGTTCCAGTTTTTTCTATTTTTTTTTATAACTATGTGACGAGGCCATACCCCTAGCCTTAAACAGCCGAACTCCAACGCGTTACCGTCACAAGTTATATGGGGGCCTGTCCTAGGAGCTTCACTCAGGTACTGGTGCCAAGTGGTAATTTATGGTAAGCGTATTTAACTTTGTTAACGTAGCTTTACTATTTTTCATATTCAATTCATTTTTTATAAGGTGCGGTGTATTGTGCATTACGAGAGTAACATATAGTGAAGGTGAGACAACTTTGGATTACGTGGTGACTGTAGGCCGCAGTCATACTCTTAATTGGTCATCTCTCCCTCCGTGTTATTACTCGTGTTTACCATCTATGTCCCTTGAATATTTCTCATTCTGACAGATCATCATATTGGTACCCTGGTACTGTGGTCTGCCCCGGGTCAAGAGTACCCAATCTTCTGCAATCTGACTGTAGGAGGACAAAGAGGGCCATAGTTCCTCTAGCTCGAACTTTAGTTGCTGAATTGGGACCTCAGCAGCAGTTCTCGTCACAAGTTGACACCTCGCACCCCTACACGTCAGTCAGAGATGATGATACATACAACGGTAGGGAATTAGCTTATTTTTTCAGAGCACAAAAGTTCGCTAATTCTGTAAGTATCATATTAAATTCAGTGGGGAAAACTTGCTTTATGTCCTATAGAGACTTGGCAAGGTATGCCTACATCCTTGGACTACCAATTTTACTTTTGAAGCATTTAACTGTTTCATTTGTTTTCGAAACTTTGTTTCATTTGTTAGTAGGATTTTCTTGCCCTTATTCTCTTACATGAGTACCGGGTACAAGATTTCCTGCGCCCTTGATTTAATTTAATCATTTAATATCTTTCACTTAACGTTAATTGTTAAAGATCACACAGGATAGGTACCAGTTGCCACGTTGTCCTGTTTCTGACATTTCACTATTGAATATTCGTGTACCTTTATTTGCTAATTTCACCATGTTTCGTCTCCAAACTTTCCGTGCAAATCCAGCAGGTGAAATAGGGACTTTAAGTCGTGCCAAGAGGACTGAATTACAAACTCTTGCACATGAGTATCAACTAGAAGTTCCCTACCAAGCCAACAAAAATGACCTACACAACCTGTTGCTGGATTACTATTTAGAGCAAGGTAAGATAGACTCTGAAACTCATGAAACTTACTATATTGCAGAGAAAACTGACTTGGCAACGATGAAACTTAAACTAGAGCTGGCCAAGATTGAACGTGAGCAGCAAAGAGAAGCAGCTGCCATACGAAGGGAAGAACACGAACGCGAAGCTGCTTTGAGGAGAGACGAACAAGAACGTGAAGCTGCTTTGAGGAGAGACGAACAAGAACGCGAAGCTGCTTTGAGGAGAGAAGAACACGAACGTGAGGTCGCATTACTCCGTGAACGTGAACGAGTACAGCTTGAAACCAAACAACGCGAGTTGGAAATACAACGCGAACATGACAAGCAACAAGCGACTCTGGCTCTAGAGTGTCGTCAACGCGAAATCGCCTTGGAAACTTCACACTTCACTCAACGCCAGCAAGCTACTGCCAATCTTCTCGTCAGTTTTAATATATCACATGCAAGTAAGTTAATGCCATCCATTGTAGAAGCAGAAGTTGATGTGTTTTTCACCACCTTTGAAACCCTTGCTAATCAACTCAGTTGGCCTGTCGACCAATGGGCCACACTTCTCAGAGTCCATCTTACAGGTAGAGCTGCAGTCACACTCAGTACTTTGGCGTCTGAGAATGACTACTACACTCTGAAACAAGCAGTGTTGGACGCCTACCTACTTTCCACAGAAAGTTATAGAAGGAAATTCCGTGACCACCTGAAGGCAAGTACCACTACCTTCCTTGAGTTTGCTAACACGAAACGGAGGTATTTCATGAAATGGCTGGAAGCAGCACATGTCTCTACTTTTACAGAACTCGTCAACCTGATGCTTGTTGAAGAATTCTTGAGACGTGTGCCACCTCCTGTCCGCCTCTACTTAGCAGATAAAGAAGAAACCGACTACCTGAAGTGTGCTAAGTTGGCTGACACTTACAGCCTCATCCACCGGCTGACACCCGAACCATCCTCCAGTAAGAAGTCGTGGTACAGTTACGAGAAGGTGAGCCCCGATCAAGCTGGTTCACAACTGTACTGCAAGTATTGTAGACTCTATGGACATACCATAGACAAGTGTGGTAAGTCTCAATACAAGGGAACCACTGACCAACAACGACCCAAACCAACTCCTCCTAAGTCCGGTAAGCCTGTGATGAATGTTGGTGTTGATGTTAATGATCTTTCTCTTTTCAGTAACCACCTGTATACTGGAACTGTCTCTGCCAACGGTTCAAATCCGGAGGGACGTTTCAAATTGAAGATCTTGAGGGACACAGCGGCTCTACAATCGATCATCTTGAAGTCGGCTGTGCCCAACATAGTCTACACCGGGGAAACAGTCTTCATCACTGACCTCACTGCTACCACTCCATACCCTCTCGCCAGAGTCCACCTGGATTGTCCCTACGTGAACGGGGAAGTCCAAGTCGCCGTCAGGGAAAAGCCTTTTCCCATGCCTGGAGTGCAACTTCTCCTAGGCAACGACTTGGCAGAAGACCTGCAACCGACCAACCTGATCGTCATGGACAAACCCCAGGTGTGTAACTCTGTGCCAATAAACCCTATTCTTGAGTATGTTCCAGCAGAGGTTCAAGAGAGTGATGAAGTTTCTCCTCCGGTTCTCGTGACCACCCGTGCACAAGCCGCACGTCCACAGCCAGCTGACTCTACTGCTACCGCTGTCCCTCAAGACCCTCAGAAACTCCCCCCGCATCTGACCAAGTTGGAGTTCCGTAAGTTGCAGAGGGAAGATCTTACTTTAACACCATTGTTTTTCCAGGCTGAGACTCAACCCGACAGTATTCCTGGGTTCTTCCTAGAGAACGACTTGCTCTACCGCAGATATAGACCCAGTAAACTGAAGGAGGAGGACGATTGGGCCAACATCGAACAACTTGTGATTCCCACCAGCCTGCGGCCCACTATTCTACACCTGGCCCACGGAGCATTCTCCCACTACGGCTTCAACAAGACTTACCATGGGATTCGTCAAGACTACTACTGGCCAGGTATGGTAAATAACGTCAAACAGTACGTAAAACAGTGTCATACATGTCAGATGGCAGGCAAACCGAACGTCTCCATTCCCAGAGCACCACTGATTCCCATACAGGTGCCTGCGGAACCTTTCCACAGACTCATAATAGACTGTGTTGGTCCTTTACCTCGGACCAGTTCAGGTAACGCCTACATCCTAACCATCCTGTGTCCTACCACCAGATTTCCCATAGCAGTTCCAGTGAAGAACATCACGGCTGCTACGGTTATAAAACATCTATTGAAGATCTTCACTCAATACGGATTTCCCAGGGAGATTCAAAGTGACTGTGGCACCAACTTCACCAGTGATCTCTTCAAAAGGACACTGGAGGAGTTCAACATCAAACAGGTATTGTCCAGCCCCTATCATCCTGCTTCACAGGGTTCTCTTGAACGTAGTCATCAGACCATCAAAGCACTCTTGAAAAAGTTTTGTAGTGAAACCTCAAAGGATTGGGATAAGCAGATTGACCTAATAATGTGTATTTTCAGAAGTCTCCCCAATGAGTCCCTAGGAGTATCTCCTTATGAGATGCTCTACGGCCGTAAGTGCCGTACTCCCCTTAAGGCTTTCAAAGACTCTCTCAGAGATGCCACCTTCAGTGAGCATCAGAATGTGCCCCAGTTTCTTCAAAACCTTCAACACATTCTAGAGAGAGTCCACCGCTTTGCCCATGATAATCTATTGAAAGCCCAGGTGAGAATGAAGACTCATTACGACCAGACCAGCAAAGTAAGAAAATTCAAGCCGGGAGACTTCGTCCTTGCCTATTTCCCTATCCCAGGTTCACCTTTACAAAACCGATTTTCAGGACCCTACTGCATCAAAGAGTGCAGAAGCAACAACACTTACGTCATAGAGACTCCAGATAGGCGGCGGAAGACCCAGCTGTGCCACGTCAACCTCCTGAAGCAATATAATGGTACTCCTCCCACTGTCTTGACTAACTATTCCACATTCACAGAACCCTACATCCACAGTGAGACCTTCCCAGCTTCTCCTCCCGAAAGCACTGACAAGGAGTCAGCGCTTTCTAATTCCGAAATCCTTAATGATCTTCCCAAATGCTTTCAGGATAATAATCGTGCTCCTTTGCCCTCTTCTAATTCCACTCTCACCTCGTCAGATAAGCCCTTCATCCTCCATGTCGACGCCAATGGTACCGAAGATGGTGGTGTCGTGATGCAGCAACGAGGCGAGAAGAATACACCTGTCAGCGACTACTGCTACAAGGAACGACGGAACAATTGGCAAGGAACTACTCTTCCTCATCCTGAAGCTTCAGCACTTCACTCCACCCCTGAAAAGTGCTCGGTCCACCATCAACACGGACCACACCACCCTACACCTCCTGCAGCACGCCCACTTCTCATCTCAACGTCTTCTACTATGGGCTTGCTACCTGCAGAAATTCAACCTGGAGACACGCTATACCAAGAGTCTGACAACATCTTAGCCCATGATCTCTCCAGAGTTTATGAAGTAGAAGCGACTCCATCCATTACTCCACCACATAACGACGTACTTCTTCCAGAACCGCAGGCTTCGGGGGAGAGTTGTGACAATAATCTCCTTCAAGAGATTGAGCCTGCTCTTCCCTCCACAAACACGTCGTTGAAATTATATAAAACGACTATGGAAGACATGTCCAACAACAACAACAACACCAGCAAGGCTTGCCAGGGTGAGCAAAACATATGCAGCCAGCCACCTGTTCGGACTCAAACCACCAAACTACATGTTGATCGCTACCGGCTCCGCTGATTGGTCGCCGGTCTGGCTGCACCTGCACTCGCCCCCCCCATACTACTTGATGTCTGGGGTCGCCCCACCCTCATACCTCAGAATATTCAGTGCTTCCACAGTTAACACTTCTCCCGGCTAGACGTTAGCGTGTACTGAGAGAGGTGGTAGCTTAAAGCCAATATTCCAGCACCTCCCATTTACTTGTATATTGCACTTCTTGTTATTTTGTCTTAACGTAACTTTTCATTGTGTCATTTAAGTATTCTTATTATTTTGATTGATTTTATTATAAGAATTTGTTTGTGCATTTTATTCATGTTTTGATTTATTTAACGTAATTAAAATTTCATTGTTAAAGTTTACTTGTGTTTTGTGTGTCTTCTCCTTACCTTACCACAGACGAAGTTCCAGTTTTTTCTATTTTTTTTTATAACTATGTGACGAGGCCATACCCCTAGCCTTAAACAGCCGAACTCCAACGCGTTACCGTCACAATATATATATATATATATATATATATATATATATATATATATATATATTTATATATATATATATATATATATATATATATATATATTTATATATATATATATATATATATATATATATATATTTATATATATATATATATATATATATATATATATATATATATATATATATATATATATATATATATAAATATATATATATATATATATATATATATATATATATATATATATATAAATATATATATATATATATATATATATATATATATATATATATATTTTTTTAAAATATATATATATATATATATATATATAAATATATATATATATATATATATATTTTAAACCTAGAAGGGGTACCACCTCTAGTGCAAGTGTAGGGACCCATAATCTCGGAGAAGAAAATAAAGAGTACTCAGAGAAGACCTTGTGGATCCTCACTGACCACCTTGTTATTTTCTTCTCTTCTCTAATATATATATATATATATATATATATATATATATATATATATATATATATATATATATATATATATATATATATATATATATATATATATATATATATATATATATATATATATATATATATATATATATATATATATATATATATATGGCTTGGGAACAAGATTCAATGGTCCCCAAGCCAATATGCAATTGAAAACTCCACACCCATGAAGGATTCAAACCCAGACAGCCAGGAGGGCTCTTCATCCCAAAGAGAGGGGAACAGGGGGAGTGGTGCAGGTGAAACAGGCATGAGGAGGGGGAACAGGGGGAGTGGTGCAGGTGAAACAGGGATGAAGAGGGGGAACAGGGGGAGTGGTGCAGGTGAAATAAGGATGAAGAGGGGGAACAGGGGGAGAGGTGCAGGTGAAACTGGGATGAAGAGGGGGGAACAGGAGGAGTGGTGCAGGTGAAACAGGGATGAAGAGGGGGAAGAGGGGAAGAGGTGCAGGTGAAACAGGGATGAAGAGGGGGAACAGGGGGAGTGGTGCAGGTGAAACAGGGATGAAGAGGGGGGAAGAGGGGGAGAGGTGCAGGTGAAAGAAGGATGAAGAGGGGGGAACAGGGGGAGTGGTACAGGTGAAAAAGGGATGAAGTGGGAGTGAAGGAGGTGCAGGAAGGGGGGCAGAGAGTGTTATGTTTGAGGGAGGACTATGGGAAGGGCTGGCGGCGGGAGGGAAGACTACCTGATGGGTAAGAAGGGAAGGTGAGTGAACGAAGGGAAGGACTAGCAACAGGAGGGAGAAAAAACAGAGGGAAGGGCGAGAGTGAAAAGCGGCGGAAGGAATGAGAACGAAGGGATGGATCTGCGGCGAGAGGGAAGACGATGGGAAGGGCGGGATGGGATAGGGGCGGGAGTGGGAAGGGCAGAATGATGGAGGATGAGCAGGTTTATGAGAGGGAGGAAAAGGGAAGGAGAAGGTGCCAGAACGAGAGGAGGGAGTTTGTTAGTAAAATAGGAGAGGGAGTGGGGAGGGTGTTGATAGATGGTTATGATAAATGGATAGATTAATGGAAAATTTGTATAGGTAGATAGATGGATGGATACATTGATTGCTAAATATATATATTGACGGATAGACGGATGCATAGATGAGTTGATGGACGGAAGACAGATGACT
Source organism: Procambarus clarkii (assembly GCF_040958095.1). NCBI lineage: Eukaryota > Metazoa > Arthropoda > Malacostraca > Decapoda > Cambaridae > Procambarus > Procambarus clarkii. Next base: position 155,375 of record NW_027189358.1, read on the forward strand.
AGATGGATGGATAGAAAGATGAGTTGATGGACGGATACATGGATAGATAGATGTATATAATGATAAATGATTGGTTTAATAGGAAGATAGATTGATGGATTGACAGATATAAGTAGATAGATAGATGGATACATTGATGGATACATTTGTGCTAGGTGAACAGTCGAATCAGGTTAAAGAATATCTTTCGATTTGCTATTGCGTCACGGGATTCGATCGGGGACCATTAGGATTATATCCATCGAACTCTCTCCATTTAGACGCTAGGCCTCCAGTTTGTGTGTGTGTGTGTGTGTGTGTGTGTGTGTGTGTGTGTGTATGTGTGTGTGTGTGTGTGTACTCACCTATATGTACTCACCTATATGTGCTTGCAGGATCGAGCATTGACTCTTGGATCCCGCCTTTCGAGCATCGGTTGTTTACAGCAATGACTCCTGTCCCATTTCCCTATCATACCTGGTTTTAAAATTATGAATAGTATTTGCTTCCACAACCTGTTCCTGAAGTGTATTCCATTTCCCCACTACTCTCACGCTAAAAGAAAACTTCCTTACATCTCTGTGACTCATCTGAGTTTCAAGCTTCCATCCATGTCCTCTCGTTCTGTTACTATTCCGTGTGAACATTTCGTCTATGTCCACTCTGTCAATTCCTCTGAGTATCTTATACGTTCCTATCATGTCCCCCCTCTCCCTTCTTCTTTCTAGTGTCGTAAGGCACAGTTCCCTCAGGCGCTCTTCATACCCCATCCCTCGTAGCTCTGGGACGAGTCTCGTTGCAAGCCTCTGAACCTTTTCCAGTTTCATTATATGCTTCTTCAGATGGGGACTCCATGATGAGGCGGCATACTCTAAGACTGGCCTTACGTAGGCAGTGTAAAGCGCCCTAAATGCCTCCTTACTTAGGTTTCTGAATGATGTTCTAACTTTTGCCAGTGTAGAGTACGCTGCTGTCGTTATCCTATTAATATGTGCCTCAGGAGATAGATTAGGTGTTACGTCCACCCCCAGGTCTCTTTCACGCGTCGTTACAGGTAGGCTGTTCCCCTTCATTGTGTACTGTCCCTTTGGTCTCCTATCTCCTAGTCCCATTTCCATAACTTTACATTTGCTCGTGTTGAATTCTAGTAGCCATTTCTCTGACCATCTCTGCAATCTGTTCAGGTCCTCTTGGAGGATCCTGCAATCCTCATCTGTCACAACTCTTCTCATCAACTTTGCATCATCCGCAAACATCGACATGTAGGACTCTACGCCTGTAAACATGTCGTTAACATATACAAGAAATAGAATTGGTCCCAGCACCGATCCTTGTGGTACTCCACTTGTTACTGTTCGCCAGTCCGACTTCTCGCCCCTTACCGTAACTCTTTGGCTCCTTCCTGTTAGGTAGTTCCTTATCCATTCTAGGACCTTTCCCCCCACCCCCGCCTGCCTCTCGAGCTTGAACAGCAGTCTCATGTGCGGTACTGTATCAAAGGCTTTTTGGCAGTCCAGAAATATGCAGTCTGCCCAACCATCTCTGTCCTGTCTTATCCTCGTTATTTTATCATAGAATTCCAGAAGGTTTGTTAGGCACGATTTCCCTGTCCAGAACCCATGTTGATGTTTGTTCACAAACCTAATGTTCTCCAGGTGTGCAACCAGTCGTAGCCTAATTATTCTTTCCAGTATTTTACAGGGGATGCTTGTCAGTGATACAGGTCTGTAGTTAAGTGCCTCCTCCCTATCTCCTTTCTTGAAGATCGGCACGACATTTGCCTTCTTCCAGCAACTGGGCAATTCTCCTGACATAAGTGACTCATTAAAGATCATTGCCAGAGCTGTTCGTGTGTGTGTGTGCGTGTGTGTGTGTGTGTATGTGTGTGTGTGTGTGTGTGTGTGTGTGTGTGTGTTTGTGTGTGTGTTAGTTAGAGAGAAATAGATGTAGTAGATATAAAAGAGGATAAATACATTTATTTGATAGGCGGCTTCCAAGAGCTAATAACTCGATTCAGCAGATGCATATTGTAAATATAATGATAAAACACACACACACACACACATACACACACACACACACACACACACACACACACACACACACACACACACACACACACACACACACACACACACACACACACACACACACACAGAGGCGGGACCAAAGAGTCAGAGCTCAACCCCTGCAAACAGAACCAGGTGAGAATAAACACACACACACACACACTAGTTGATAATGGACTGTTTTGTGTTCGTATCCATGTGTACTATTGTCCTGACCGACAGACACGTGAAGCTATATGTGTTTATGTGTACCTGTAATTAAACTGACATGTGTACGGTAATTATCTGTATGTGTCCATTTTAAAGGTACATATTTGTGAATGTTTATTTATGTAAATTGATTGACATATGTACGTATGCGCGCGTTTAGTGTTACTGTAATTTATATGGTTAACATGCATACGTTTGAATGACATAGTTTCCCATTATTGTCACATTTTTTGTTACTGTTTCGCTGTTCACTCTCACTCTCTGACCCCCGTCGACTAATTGTGCTCACGTGTGTTTGTTCAAGGTACGGTAACCATTGGCTTTTTACCCAATAATTTGCAACTATTTGCACACAAACATTTCTAAAGAACATCTATGTTTCTGATAAATATTCTTTTTCCTAACATACAAGTCAATTACACAGTACCTAACCTCAGTCAGAAACACTTTTCTTACTATCTCTCACAACGTCTTTTGCATATATATCCTATCTTAATAAATTTATAATTTAAATTCATAACTGGCAACCTTCTTCCAGCGCCTTAAAGGCCACCAAACATCATTCCTTTCCATTAAACCTCTCCCCAATTATCTTATGCACCAATAAACATACTAGGGGGCTTTATAGCTGAGTGGACAGCGCTCTCGACTCGTAATCCTAGGGTCAAAGTTCGATCCCCCGGTGATGGCGCAAACGAAAATCAGCAGAGTTTCATTCATTCTGATGCTCCTCTTACCTAGCAGTACATAGGTACTTGGGCATTAGACACCTGTTACGGGCTGCTTCCTGGGTGTGTGTATGTGGAATTTTTTTTTTATTAGCTAGTAAAAACTGATTGATTGACAGTTGAGAGGCGGGCCGAAAGAGCAGAGCTCAACCCTCGCAAGAACAACTAGGTGAACACAACTAGATAAACACTAACTAACCACGATCTCGTATAATCTACTACATTCGCTACCACCCCCCTCCCCCGACCCCCAATTCCCCCCACTCCCTAAATCACTCTACCTAAGTAATTACAAATATAAAACAAATCAATTAATACACCAAAAATACTAACTATAAATAAAGGAACCAAATTTTAAACATACAGCGACTCCAGCGTGGTCTAGTCGGAGGAGAACGTGTTCTCATCTGGATAGATTACGATCGAGCCTGTCGGAACGGTTGTGTAACTGCAGGGCACAAATATTTGTGTGTCCCCTCCTGTAGCTGCCTCTGTTTCGACAGGTTCCCTGGATAGCTGGAATTGGCCTGGCCCTAGGAAAGTGGGGAAGGGGTGAAATCCGTTGGGCCCACGTATGTTTACCTTGGATCCATAGACCAAGGGTAGGTCTAATCACCTGGGATTCGAACCCACGGTGGGAATAAGGGAGGAGATTTGGGGAAGGAGGGACACAAATGGTTCCTGGAACCAAACCTCACATAAATCCGGACACTCACACAGGTACACACACACACCCTTATCCGAACATTCACAGGGTCACTCACACACACACATCCATAGAATATGATAAGGGAGACCATCTGAGGGGACACAGATGGCCTCCTGAAACCGCAGATATAACCGGACTCATATTCATCCGGACAATCACAGGGACACCCACACTCACCCGGACACTCACAGTGACACTCACACTCACACACATCCATAGACACAAACTGTGATAAGGGAGACCATCTGAGGGGACACAGATGGCCTCCTGGACCCACAGGGTCCATATCCATACAGGCTCAGATCAATATTTAAATATACATATATATTTATAAATATAAAATTTTTAAAGAAAATACATATATATATATATATATATATATATATATATATATATATATATATATATATATATATATATATATATATATATATATATATATATATATATGTATATATAAATATATAAACAATAAGTAAATACATGACGAACTAAAAATCGAATCATAACAATTATTAGATGAAAGAAAATATAATAAAAAATAATAAATTGAATAAAAAAAATAAAAAAATGTCAATGACGCATCAAGGAATACAAATATTTTATTCATAATTATTATAATACAATATATATATATATATATATATATATATATATATATATATATATATATATATATATATATATATATATATATATATATATATATATATATATATTTATATATATATATATATATATATATATATATATATTTATATATATATATATATATATATATATATATATATATATATATATATATATTTATATATATATATATATATATATATATATATATATATATATATATATATATATATATATATATATATATATATTTTAAACCTAGAAGGGGTACCACCTCTAGTGCAAGTGTAGGGACCCATAATCTCGGAGAAGAAAATAAAGAGTACTCAGAGAAGACCTTGTGGATCCTCACTGACCACCTTGTTATTTTCTTCTCTTCTCTAATATATATATATATATATATATATATATATATATATATATATATATATATATATATATATATATATATATATATATATATATATGGCTTGGGAACAAGATTGAATGGTCCCCAAGCCAATATGCAATTGAAAACTCCACACCCATGAAGGATTCAAACCCAGACAGCCAGGAGGGCTCTTCATCCCAAAGAGAGGGGAACAGGGGGAGTGGTGCAGGTGAAACAGGCATGAGGAGGGGGAACAGGGGGAGTGGTGCAGGTGAAACAGGGATGAAGAGGGGGAACAGGGGGAGTGGTGCAGGTGAAATAAGGATGAAGAGGGGGAACAGGGGGAGAGGTGCAGGTGAAACTGGGATGAAGAGGGGGGAACAGGAGGAGTGGTGCAGGTGAAACAGGGATGAAGAGGGGGAAGAGGGTAAGAGGTGCAGGTGAAACAGGGATGAAGAGGGGGAACAGGGGGAGTGGTGCAGGTGAAACAGGGATGAAGAGGGGGGAAGAGGGGGAGAGGTGCAGGTGAAAGAAGGATGAAGAGGGGGGAACAGGGGGAGTGGTACAGGTGAAAAAGGGATGAAGTGGGAGTGAAGGAGGTGCAGGAAGGGGGGCAGAGAGTGTTATGTATGAGGGAGGACTATGGGAAGGGCTGGCGGCGGGAGGGAAGACTACCTGATGGGTAAGAAGGGAAGGTGAGTGAGCGAAGGGAAGGACTAGCAACAGGAGGGAGAAAAAACAGAGGGAAGGGCGAGAGTGAAAAGCGGCGGAAGGAATGAGAACGAAGGGATGGATCTGCGGCGAGAGGGAAGACGATGGGAAGGGCGGGATGGGATAGGGGCGGGAGTGGGAAGGGCAGAAGGATGGAGGATGAGCAGGTTTATGAGAGGGAGGAAAAGGGAAGGAGAAGGTGCCAGAACGAGAGGAGGGAGTTTGGTAGTAAAATAGGAGAGGGAGTGGGGAGGGTGTTGATAGATGGTTATGATAAATGGATAGATTAATGGAAAATTTGTATAGGTAGATAGATGGATGGATACATTGATTGCTAAATATATATATTGACGGATAGACGGATGCATAGATGAGTTGATGGACGGAAGACAGATGACTAGATGGATGGATAGAAAGATGAGTTGATGGACGGATACATGGATAGATAGATGTATATAATGATAAATGATTGGTTTAATAGGAAGATAGATTGATGGATTGACAGATATAAGTAGATAGATAGATGGATACATTGATGGATACATTTGTGCTAGGTGAACAGTCGAATCAGGTTAAAGAATATCTTTCGATTTGCTATTGCGTCACGGGATTCGATCGGGGATCATTAGGATTATATCCATCGAACTCTCTCCATTTAGACGCTAGGCCTCCAGTTTGTGTGTGTGTGTATGTGTGTGTGTGTGTGTGTGTGTGTGTGTATGTGTGTGTGTGTGTGTGTGTGTGTGTGTGTGTGTGTGTGTGTGTGTGTGTGTGTGTGTGTGTGTGTGTGTGTGTGTATGTGTGTGTGTGTGTGTGTGTGTGTTTGTGTGTGTGTTAGTTAGAGAGAAATAGATGTAGTAGATATAAAAGAGGATAAATACATTTATTTGATAGGCGGCTTCCAAGAGCTAATAACTCGATTCAGCAGATGCATATAGTAAATATAATGATAAAACACACACACACACACATACACACACACACACACACACACACACACACACACACACACACACACACACACACACACACACACACACACACACACACACACACACACACACACACAGAGGCGGGACCAAAGAGTCAGAGCTCAACCCCTGCAAACAGAACCAGGTGAGAATAAACACACACACACACACACACACACACACACACACACACACACACACACACACACACACACAGTAGTTGATAATGGACTGTTTTGTGTTCGTATCCATGTGTACTATTGTCCTGACCGACAGACACGTGAAGCTATATGTGTTTATGTGTACCTGTAATTAAACTGACATGTGTACGGTAATTATCTGTATGTGTCCATTTTAAAGGTACATATTTGTGAATGTTTATTTATGTAAATTGATTGACATATGTACGTATGCGCGCGTTTAGTGTTACTGTAATTTATATGGTTAACATGCATACGTTTGAATGACATAGTTTCCCATTATTGTCACATTTTTTGTTACTGTTTCGCTGTTCACTCTCACTCTCTGACCCCCGTCGACTAATTGTGCTCACGTGTGTTTGTTCAAGGTACGGTAACCATTGGCTTTTTACCCAATAATTTGCAACTATTTGCACACAAACATTTCTAAAGAACATCTATGTTTCTGATAAATATTCTTTTTCCTAACATACAAGTCAATTACACAGTACCTAACCTCAGTCAGAAACACTTTTCTTACTATCTCTCACAACGTCTTTTGCATATATATCCTATCTTAATAAATTTATAATTTAAATTCATAACTGGCAACCTTCTTCCAGCGCCTTAAAGGCCACCAAACATCATTCCTTTCCATTAACCTCTCCCAAATTATCTTATGCACCAATAAACATACTAGGGGGCTTTATAGCTGAGTGGACAGCGCTCTCGACTCGTAATCCTAGGGTCAAAGTTCGATCCCCCGGTGATGGCGCAAACGAAAATCAGCAGAGTTTCATTCATTCTGATGCTCCTCTTACCTAGCAGTACATAGGTACTTGGGCATTAGACACCTGTTACGGGCTGCTTCCTGGGTGTGTGTATGTGGAATTTTTTTTTTATTAGCTAGTAAAAACTGATTGATTGACAGTTGAGAGGCGGGCCGAAAGAGCAGAGCTCAACCCTCGCAAGAACAACTAGGTGAACACAACTAGATAAACACTAACTAACCACGATCTCGTATAATCTACTACATTCGCTACCACCCCCCTCCCCCGACCCCCAATTCCCCCCACTCCCTAAATCACTCTACCTAAGTAATTACAAATATAAAACAAATCAATTAATACACCAAAAATACTAACTATAAATAAAGGAACCAAATTTTAAACATACAGCGACTCCAGCGTGGTCTAGTCGGAGGAGAACGTGTTCTCATCTGGATAGATTACGATCGAGCCTGTCGGAACGGTTGTGTAACTGCAGGGCACAAATATTTGTGTGTCCCCTCCTGTAGCTGCCTCTGTTTCGACAGGTTCCCTGGATAGCTGGAATTGGCCTGGCCCTAGGAAAGTGGGGAAGGGGTGAAATCCGTTGGGCCCACGTATGTTTACCTTGGATCCATAGACCAAGGGTAGGTCTAATCACCTGGGATTCGAACCCACGGTGGGAATAAGGGAGGAGATTTGGGGAAGGAGGGACACAAATGGTTCCTGGAACCAAACCTCACATAAATCCGGACACTCACACACATACACACACACACCCTTATCCGAACATTCACAGGGTCACTCACACACACACATCCATAGAATGTGATAAGGGAGACCATCTGAGGGGACACAGATGGCCTCCTGAAACCGCAGATATAACCGGACACATATTCATCCGGACTATCACAGGGACACCCACACTCACCCGGACACTCACAGTGACACTCACACTCACACACTCACACACATCCATAGACACAAACTGTGATAAGGGAGACCATCTGAGGGGACACAGATGGCCTCCTGGACCCACAGGGTCCATATCCATACAGGCTCAGATCAATATTTAAATATACATATATATTTATAAATATAAAATTTTTAAAGAAAATACATATATATATATATATATATATATATATATATATATATATATATATATATATATATATATATATATGTATATATAAATATATAAACAATAAGTAAATACATGACGAACTAAAAATCGAATCATAACAATTATTAGATGAATGAAAATATAATAAAAAATAATAAATTGAATAAAAAAAATAAAAAAATGTCAATGACGCATCAAGGAATACAAATATTTTATTCATAATTATTATAATAAAATATATATATATATATATATATATATATATATATATATATATATATATATATATATATATATATATATATATATATATATATATATATATATATTTTAAACCTAGAAGGGGTACCACCTCTAGTGCAAGTGTAGGGACCCATAGTCTCGGAGAAGAAAATAAAGAGTACTCAGAGAAGACCTTGTGGATCCTCACTGACCACCTTGTTATTTTCTTCTCTTCTCTAATATATATATATATATATATATATATATGGCTTGGGAACAAGATTGAATGGTCCCCAAGCCAATATGCAATTGAAAACTCCACACCCATGAAGGATTCAAACCCAGACTGCCAGGAGGGCTCTTCATCCCAAAGAGAGGGGAACAGGGGGAGTGGTGCAGGTGAAACAGGCATGAGGAGGGGGAACAGGGGGAGTGGTGCATGTGAAACAGGGATGAAGAGGGGGAACAGGGGGAGTGGTGCAGGTGAAATAAGGATGAAGAGGGGGAACAGGGGGAGAGGTGCAGGTGAAACTGGGATGAAGAGGGGGGAACAGGAGGAGTGGTGCAGGTGAAACAGGGATGAAGAGGGGGAAGAGGGGAAGAGGTGCAGGTGAAACAGGGATGAAGAGGGGGAACAGGGGGAGTGGTGCAGGTGAAACAGGGATGAAGAGGGGGGAAGAGGGGGAGAGGTGCAGGTGAAAGAAGGATGAAGAGGGGGGAACAGGGGGAGTGGTACAGGTGAAAAAGGGATGAAGTGGGAGTGAAGGAGGTGCAGGAAGGGGGGCAGAGAGTGTTATGTATGAGGGAGGACTATGGGAAGGGCTGGCGGCGGGAGGGAAGACTACCTGATGGGTAAGAAGGGAAGGTGAGTGAACGAAGGGAAGGACTAGCAACAGGAGGGAGAAAAAACAGAGGGAAGGGCGAGAGTGAAAAGCGGCGGAAGGAATGAGAACGAAGGGATGGATCTGCGGCGAGAGGGAAGACGATGGGAAGGGCGGGATGGGATAGGGGCGGGAGTGGGAAGGGCAGAAGGATGGAGGATGAGCAGGTTTATGAGAGGGAGGAAAAGGGAAGGAGAAGGTGCCAGAACGAGAGGAGGGAGTTTGGTAGTAAAATAGGAGAGGGAGTGGGGAGGGTGTTGATAGATGGTTATGATAAATGGATAGATTAATGGAAAATTTGTATAGGTAGATAGATGGATGGATACATTGATTGCTAAATATATATATTGACGGATAGACGGATGCATAGATGAGTTGATGGACGGAAGACAGATGACTAGATGGATGGATAGAAAGATGAGTTGATGGACGGATACATGGATAGATAGATGTATATAATGATAAATGATTGGTTTAATAGGAAGATAGATTGATGGATTGACAGATATAAGTAGATAGATAGATGGATACATTGATGGATACATTTGTGCTAGGTGAACAGTCGAATCAGGTTAAAGAATATCTTTCGATTTGCTATTGCGTCACGGGATTCGATCGGGGACCATTAGGATTATATCCATCGAACTCTCTCCATTTAGACGCTAGGCCTCCAGTTTGTGTGTGTGTGTGTGTGTGTGTGTGTGTGTGTGTGTGTGTGTGTGTGTGTGTGTGTGTGTGTGTGTGTGTGTGTGTGTGTGTGTGTGTGTGTGTGTGTGTGTATGTGTGTGTGTGTGTGTGTGTGTGTGTGTGTTTGTGTGTGTTTGTGTGTGTGTTAGTTAGAGAGAAATAGATGTAGTAGATATAAAAGAGGATAAATACATTTATTTGATAGGCGGCTTCCAAGAGCTAATAACTCGATTCAGCAGATGCATATAGTAAATATAATGATAAAACACACACACACACACATACACACACACACAAACACACACACACACACACACACACACACACACACACACAGAGGCGGGACCAAAGAGTCAGAGCTCAACCCCTGCAAACAGAACCAGGTGAGAATAAACACACACACACACACACACACACACACACACACACACACACACACACACACACACACAGAGTAGTTGATAATGGACTGTTTTGTGTTCGTATCCATGTGTACTATTGTCCTGACCGACAGACACGTGAAGCTATATGTGTTTATGTGTACCTGTAATTAAACTGACATATGTACGGTAATTATCTGTATGTGTCCATTTTAAAGGTACATATTTGTGAATGTTTATTTATGTAAATTGATTGACATATGTACGTATGCGCGCGTTTAGTGTTACTGTAATTTATATGGTTAACATGCATACGTTTGAATGACATAGTTTCCCATTATTGTCACATTTTTTGTTACTGTTTCGCTGTTCACTCTCACTCTCTGACCCCCGTCGACTAATTGTGCTCACGTGTGTTTGTTCAAGGTACGGTAACCATTGGCTTTATACCCAATAATTTGCAACTATTTGCACACAAACATTTCTAAAGAACATCTATGTTTCTGATAAATATTCTTTTTCCTAACATACAAGTCAATTACACAGTACCTAACCTCAGTCAGAAACACTTTTCTTACTATCTCTCACAACGTCTTTTGCATATATATCCTATCTTAATAAATTTATAATTTAAATTCATAACTGGCAACCTTCTTCCAGCGCCTTAAAGGCCACCAAACATCATTCCTTTCCATTAACCTCTCCCAAATTATCTTATGCACCAATAAACATACTAGGGGGCTTTATAGCTGAGTGGACAGCGCTCTCGACTCGTAATCCTAGGGTCAAAGTTCGATCCCCCGGTGATGGCGCAAACGAAAATCAGCAGAGTTTCATTCATTCTGATGCTCCTCTTACCTAGCAGTACATAGGTACTTGGGCATTAGACACCTGTTACGGGCTGCTTCCTGGGTGTGTGTATGTGGAATTTTTTTTTTATTAGCTAGTAAAAACTGATTGATTGACAGTTGAGAGGCGGGCCGAAAGAGCAGAGCTCAACCCTCGCAAGAACAACTAGGTGAACACAACTAGATAAACACTAACTAACCACGATCTCGTATAATCTACTACATTCGCTACCACCCCCCTCCCCCGACCCCCAATTCCCCCCACTCCCTAAATCACTCTACCTAAGTAATTACAAATATAAAACAAATCAATTAATACACCAAAAATACTAACTATAAATAAAGAAACCAAATTTTAAACATACAGCGACTCCAGCGTGGTCTAGTCGGAGGAGAACGTGTTCTCATCTGGATAGATTACGATCGAGCCTGTCGGAACGGTTGTGTAACTGCAGGGCACAAATATTTGTGTGTCCCCTCCTGTAGCTGCCTCTGTTTCGACAGGTTCCCTGGATAGCTGGAATTGGCCTGGCCCTAGGAAAGTGGGGAAGGGGTGAAATCCGTTGGGCCCACGTATGTTTACCTTGGATCCATAGACCAAGGGTAGGTCTAATCACCTGGGATTCGAACCCACGGTGGGAATAAGGGAGGAGATTTGGGGAAGGAGGGACACAAATGGTTCCTGGAACCAAACCTCACATAAATCCGGACACTCACACACATACACACACACACCCTTATCCGAACATTCACAGGGTCACTCACACACACACATCCATAGAATGTGATAAGGGAGACCATCTGAGGGGACACAGATGGCCTCCTGAAACCGCAGATATAACCGGACACATATTCATCCGGACAATCACAGGGACACCCACACTCACCCGGACACTCACAGTGACACTCACACTCACACACTCACACACATCCATAGACACAAACTGTGATAAGGGAGACCATCTGAGGGGACACAGATGGCCTCCTGGACCCACAGGGTCCATATCCATACAGGCTCAGATCAATATTTAAATATACATATATATTTATAAATATAAAATTTTTAAAGAAAATACATATATATATATATATATATATATATATATATATATATATATATATATATATATATATATATATATATATATGTATATATAAATATATAAACAATAAGTAAATACATGACGAACTAAAAATCGAATCATAACAATTATTAGATGAATGAAAATATAATAAAAAATAATAAATTGAATAAAAAAAATAAAAAAATGTCAATGACGCATCAAGGAATACAAATATTTTATTCATAATTATTATAATAAAATATATATATATATATATATATATATATATATATATATATATATATATATATATATATATATATATATATATATATATATATATATTTTAAACCTAGAAGGGGTACCACCTCTAGTGCAAGTGTAGGGACCCATAGTCTCGGAGAAGAAAATAAAGAGTACTCAGAGAAGACCTTGTGGATCCTCACTGACCACCTTGTTATTTTCTTCTCTTCTCTAATATATATATATATATATATATATATATATATATATATATGGCTTGGGAACAAGATTGAATGGTCCCCAAGCCAATATGCAATTGAAAACTCCACACCCATGAAGGATTCAAACCCAGACTGCCAGGAGGGCTCTTCATCCCAAAGAGAGGGGAACAGGGGGAGTGGTGCAGGTGAAACAGGCATGAGGAGGGGGAACAGGGGGAGTGGTGCATGTGAAACAGGGATGAAGAGGGGGAACAGGGGGAGTGGTGCAGGTGAAATAAGGATGAAGAGGGGGAACAGGGGGAGAGGTGCAGGTGAAACTGGGATGAAGAGGGGGGAACAGGAGGAGTGGTGCAGGTGAAACAGGGATGAAGAGGGGGAAGAGGGGAAGAGGTGCAGGTGAAACAGGGATGAAGAGGGGGAACAGGGGGAGTGGTGCAGGTGAAACAGGGATGAAGAGGGGGGAAGAGGGGGAGAGGTGCAGGTGAAAGAAGGATGAAGAGGGGGGAACAGGGGGAGTGGTACAGGTGAAAAAGGGATGAAGTGGGAGTGAAGGAGGTGCAGGAAGGGGGGCAGAGAGTGTTATGTATGAGGGAGGACTATGGGAAGGGCTGGCGGCGGGAGGGAAGACTACCTGATGGGTAAGAAGGGAAGGTGAGTGAACGAAGGGAAGGACTAGCAACAGGAGGGAGAAAAAACAGAGGGAAGGGCGAGAGTGAAAAGCGGCGGAAGGAATGAGAACGAAGGGATGGATCTGCGGCGAGAGGGAAGACGATGGGAAGGGCGGGATGGGATAGGGGCGGGAGTGGGAAGGGCAGAAGGATGGAGGATGAGCAGGTTTATGAGAGGGAGGAAAAGGGAAGGAGAAGGTGCCAGAACGAGAGGAGGGAGTTTGGTAGTAAAATAGGAGAGGGAGTGGGGAGGGTGTTGATAGATGGTTATGATAAATGGATAGATTAATGGAAAATTTGTATAGGTAGATAGATGGATGGATACATTGATTGCTAAATATATATATTGACGGATAGACGGATGCATAGATGAGTTGATGGACGGAAGACAGATGACTAGATGGATGGATAGAAAGATGAGTTGATGGACGGATACATGGATAGATAGATGTATATAATGATAAATGATTGGTTTAATAGGAAGATAGATTGATGGATTGACAGATATAAGTAGATAGATAGATGGATACATTGATGGATACATTTGTGCTAGGTGAACAGTCGAATCAGGTTAAAGAATATCTTTCGATTTGCTATTGCGTCACGGGATTCGATCGGGGACCATTAGGATTATATCCATCGAACTCTCTCCATTTAGACGCTAGGCCTCCAGTTTGTGTGTGTGTGTGTGTGTGTGTGTGTGTGTGTGTGTGTGTGTGTGTGTGTGTGTGTGTGTGTGTGTGTGTGTGTGTGTGTGTGTGTGTGTGTGTGTGTGTGTGTGTGTGTGTGTGTGTGTGTGTGTGTGTGTGTGTTTGTGTGTGTTTGTGTGTGTGTTAGTTAGAGAGAAATAGATGTAGTAGATATAAAAGAGGATAAATACATTTATTTGATAGGCGGCTTCCAAGAGCTAATAACTCGATTCAGCAGATGCATATAGTAAATATAATGATAAAACACACACACACACACATACACACACACACAAACACACACACACACACACACACACACAGAGGCGGGACCAAAGAGTCAGAGCTCAACCCCTGCAAACAGAACCAGGTGAGAATAAACACACACACACACACACACACACACACACACACACACACACACACACAGAGTAGTTGATAATGGACTGTTTTGTGTTCGTATCCATGTGTACTATTGTCCTGACCGACAGACACGTGAAGCTATATGTGTTTATGTGTACCTGTAATTAAACTGACATATGTACGGTAATTATCTGTATGTGTCCATTTTAAAGGTACATATTTGTGAATGTTTATTTATGTAAATTGATTGACATATGTACGTATGCGCGCGTTTAGTGTTACTGTAATTTATATGGTTAACATGCATACGTTTGAATGACATAGTTTCCCATTATTGTCACATTTTTTGTTACTGTTTCGCTGTTCACTCTCACTCTCTGACCCCCGTCGACTAATTGTGCTCACGTGTGTTTGTTCAAGGTACGGTAACCATTGGCTTTATACCCAATAATTTGCAACTATTTGCACACAAACATTTCTAAAGAACATCTATGTTTCTGATAAATATTCTTTTTCCTAACATACAAGTCAATTACACAGTACCTAACCTCAGTCAGAAACACTTTTCTTACTATCTCTCACAACGTCTTTTGCATATATATCCTATCTTAATAAATTTATAATTTAAATTCATAACTGGCAACCTTCTTCCAGCGCCTTAAAGGCCACCAAACATCATTCCTTTCCATTAACCTCTCCCAAATTATCTTATGCACCAATAAACATACTAGGGGGCTTTATAGCTGATTGGACAGCGCTCTCGACTCGTAATCCTAGGGTCAAAGTTCGATCCCCCGGTGATGGCGCAAACGAAAATCAGCAGAGTTTCATTCATTCTGATGCTCCTCTTACCTAGCAGTACATAGGTACTTGGGCATTAGACACCTGTTACGGGCTGCTTCCTGGGTGTGTGTATGTGGAATTTTTTTTTTATTAGCTAGTAAAAACTGATTGATTGACAGTTGAGAGGCGGGCCGAAAGAGCAGAGCTCAACCCTCGCAAGAACAACTAGGTGAACACAACTAGATAAACACTAACTAACCACGATCTCGTATAATCTACTACATTCGCTACCACCCCCCTCCCCCGACCCCCAATTCCCCCCACTCCCTAAATCACTCTACCTAAGTAATTACAAATATAAAACAAATCAATTAATACACCAAAAATACTAACTATAAATAAAGGAACCAAATTTTAAACATACAGCGACTCCAGCGTGGTCTAGTCGGAGGAGAACGTGTTCTCATCTGGATAGATTACGATCGAGCCTGTCGGAACGGTTGTGTAACTGCAGGGCACAAATATTTGTGTGTCCCCTCCTGTAGCTGCCTCTGTTTCGACAGGTTCCCTGGATAGCTGGAATTGGCCTGGCCCTAGGAAAGTGGGGAAGGGGTGAAATCCGTTGGGCCCACGTATGTTTACCTTGGATCCATAGACCAAGGGTAGGTCTAATCACCTGGGATTCGAACCCACGGTGGGAATAAGGGAGGAGATTTGGGGAAGGAGGGACACAAATGGTTCCTGGAACCAAACCTCACATAAATCCGGACACTCACACACATACACACACACACCCTTATCCGAACATTCACAGGGTCACTCACACACACACATCCATAGAATGTGATAAGGGAGACCATCTGAGGGGACACAGATGGCCTCCTGAAACCGCAGATATAACCGGACACATATTCATCCGGACAATCACAGGGACACCCACACTCACCCGGACACTCACAGTGACACTCACACTCACACACTCACACACATCCATAGACACAAACTGTGATAAGGGAGACCATCTGAGGGGACACAGATGGCCTCCTGGACCCACAGGGTCCATATCCATACAGGCTCAGATCAATATTTAAATATACATATATATTTATAAATATAAAATTTTTAAAGAAAATACATATATATATATATATATATATATATATATATATATATATATATATATATATATATATATATATATATGTATATATAAATATATAAACAATAAGTAAATACATGACGAACTAAAAATCGAATCATAACAATTATTAGATGAATGAAAATATAATAAAAAATAATAAATTGAATAAAAAAAATAAAAAAATGTCAATGACGCATCAAGGAATACAAATATTTTATTCATAATTATTATAATAAAATATATATATATATATATATATATATATATATATATATATATATATATATATATATATATATATATATATATATATATATATATATTTTAAACCTAGAAGGGGTACCACCTCTAGTGCAAGTGTAGGGACCCATAGTCTCGGAGAAGAAAATAAAGAGTACTCAGAGAAGACCTTGTGGATCCTCACTGACCACCTTGTTATTTTCTTCTCTTCTCTAATATATATATATATATATATATATATATATATATATGGCTTGGGAACAAGATTGAATGGTCCCCAAGCCAATATGCAATTGAAAACTCCACACCCATGAAGGATTCAAACCCAGACTGCCAGGAGGGCTCTTCATCCCAAAGAGAGGGGAACAGGGGGAGTGGTGCAGGTGAAACAGGCATGAGGAGGGGGAACAGGGGGAGTGGTGCATGTGAAACAGGGATGAAGAGGGGGAACAGGGGGAGTGGTGCAGGTGAAATAAGGATGAAGAGGGGGAACAGGGGGAGAGGTGCAGGTGAAACTGGGATGAAGAGGGGGGAACAGGAGGAGTGGTGCAGGTGAAACAGGGATGAAGAGGGGGAAGAGGGGAAGAGGTGCAGGTGAAACAGGGATGAAGAGGGGGAACAGGGGGAGTGGTGCAGGTGAAACAGGGATGAAGAGGGGGGAAGAGGGGGAGAGGTGCAGGTGAAAGAAGGATGAAGAGGGGGGAACAGGGGGAGTGGTACAGGTGAAAAAGGGATGAAGTGGGAGTGAAGGAGGTGCAGGAAGGGGGGCAGAGAGTGTTATGTATGAGGGAGGACTATGGGAAGGGCTGGCGGCGGGAGGGAAGACTACCTGATGGGTAAGAAGGGAAGGTGAGTGAACGAAGGGAAGGACTAGCAACAGGAGGGAGAAAAAACAGAGGGAAGGGCGAGAGTGAAAAGCGGCGGAAGGAATGAGAACGAAGGGATGGATCTGCGGCGAGAGGGAAGACGATGGGAAGGGCGGGATGGGATAGGGGCGGGAGTGGGAAGGGCAGAAGGATGGAGGATGAGCAGGTTTATGAGAGGGAGGAAAAGGGAAGGAGAAGGTGCCAGAACGAGAGGAGGGAGTTTGGTAGTAAAATAGGAGAGGGAGTGGGGAGGGTGTTGATAGATGGTTATGATAAATGGATAGATTAATGGAAAATTTGTATAGGTAGATAGATGGATGGATACATTGATTGCTAAATATATATATTGACGGATAGACGGATGCATAGATGAGTTGATGGACGGAAGACAGATGACTAGATGGATGGATAGAAAGATGAGTTGATGGACGGATACATGGATAGATAGATGTATATAATGATAAATGATTGGTTTAATAGGAAGATAGATTGATGGATTGACAGATATAAGTAGATAGATAGATGGATACATTGATGGATACATTTGTGCTAGGTGAACAGTCGAATCAGGTTAAAGAATATCTTTCGATTTGCTATTGCGTCACGGGATTCGATCGGGGACCATTAGGATTATATCCATCGAACTCTCTCCATTTAGACGCTAGGCCTCCAGTTTGTGTGTGTGTGTGTGTGTGTGTGTGTGTGTGTGTGTGTGTGTGTGTGTGTGTGTGTGTGTGTGTGTGTGTGTGTGTGTGTGTGTGTGTGTGTGTGTGTGTGTATGTGTGTGTGTGTGTGTGTGTGTGTGTGTGTTTGTGTGTGTTTGTGTGTGTGTTAGTTAGAGAGAAATAGATGTAGTAGATATAAAAGAGGATAAATACATTTATTTGATAGGCGGCTTCCAAGAGCTAATAACTCGATTCAGCAGATGCATATAGTAAATATAATGATAAAACACACACACACACACATACACACACACACAAACACACACACACACACACACACACACAGAGGCGGGACCAAAGAGTCAGAGCTCAACCCCTGCAAACAGAACCAGGTGAGAATAAACACACACACACACACACACACACACACACACACACACACACACACACAGAGTAGTTGATAATGGACTGTTTTGTGTTCGTATCCATGTGTACTATTGTCCTGACCGACAGACACGTGAAGCTATATGTGTTTATGTGTACCTGTAATTAAACTGACATATGTACGGTAATTATCTGTATGTGTCCATTTTAAAGGTACATATTTGTGAATGTTTATTTATGTAAATTGATTGACATATGTACGTATGCGCGCGTTTAGTGTTACTGTAATTTATATGGTTAACATGCATACGTTTGAATGACATAGTTTCCCATTATTGTCACATTTTTTGTTACTGTTTCGCTGTTCACTCTCACTCTCTGACCCCCGTCGACTAATTGTGCTCACGTGTGTTTGTTCAAGGTACGGTAACCATTGGCTTTATACCCAATAATTTGCAACTATTTGCACACAAACATTTCTAAAGAACATCTATGTTTCTGATAAATATTCTTTTTCCTAACATACAAGTCAATTACACAGTACCTAACCTCAGTCAGAAACACTTTTCTTACTATCTCTCACAACGTCTTTTGCATATATATCCTATCTTAATAAATTTATAATTTAAATTCATAACTGGCAACCTTCTTCCAGCGCCTTAAAGGCCACCAAACATCATTCCTTTCCATTAACCTCTCCCAAATTATCTTATGCACCAATAAACATACTAGGGGGCTTTATAGCTGATTGGACAGCGCTCTCGACTCGTAATCCTAGGGTCAAAGTTCGATCCCCCGGTGATGGCGCAAACGAAAATCAGCAGAGTTTCATTCATTCTGATGCTCCTCTTACCTAGCAGTACATAGGTACTTGGGCATTAGACACCTGTTACGGGCTGCTTCCTGGGTGTGTGTATGTGGAATTTTTTTTTTATTAGCTAGTAAAAACTGATTGATTGACAGTTGAGAGGCGGGCCGAAAGAGCAGAGCTCAACCCTCGCAAGAACAACTAGGTGAACACAACTAGATAAACACTAACTAACCACGATCTCGTATAATCTACTACATTCGCTACCACCCCCCTCCCCCGACCCCCAATTCCCCCCACTCCCTAAATCACTCTACCTAAGTAATTACAAATATAAAACAAATCAATTAATACACCAAAAATACTAACTATAAATAAAGGAACCAAATTTTAAACATACAGCGACTCCAGCGTGGTCTAGTCGGAGGAGAACGTGTTCTCATCTGGATAGATTACGATCGAGCCTGTCGGAACGGTTGTGTAACTGCAGGGCACAAATATTTGTGTGTCCCCTCCTGTAGCTGCCTCTGTTTCGACAGGTTCCCTGGATAGCTGGAATTGGCCTGGCCCTAGGAAAGTGGGGAAGGGGTGAAATCCGTTGGGCCCACGTATGTTTACCTTGGATCCATAGACCAAGGGTAGGTCTAATCACCTGGGATTCGAACCCACGGTGGGAATAAGGGAGGAGATTTGGGGAAGGAGGGACACAAATGGTTCCTGGAACCAAACCTCACATAAATCCGGACACTCACACACATACACACACACACCCTTATCCGAACATTCACAGGGTCACTCACACACACACATCCATAGAATGTGATAAGGGAGACCATCTGAGGGGACACAGATGGCCTCCTGAAACCGCAGATATAACCGGACACATATTCATCCGGACAATCACAGGGACACCCACACTCACCCGGACACTCACAGTGACACTCACACTCACACACTCACACACATCCATAGACACAAACTGTGATAAGGGAGACCATCTGAGGGGACACAGATGGCCTCCTGGACCCACAGGGTCCATATCCATACAGGCTCAGATCAATATTTAAATATACATATATATTTATAAATATAAAATTTTTAAAGAAAATACATATATATATATATATATATATATATATATATATATATATATATATATATATATATATATATATATATATATATATATATATATATATGTATATATAAATATATAAACAATAAGTAAATACATGACGAACTAAAAATCGAATCATAACAATTATTAGATGAATGAAAATATAATAAAAAATAATAAATTGAATAAAAAAAATAAAAAAATGTCAATGACGCATCAAGGAATACAAATATTTTATTCATAATTATTATAATAAAATATATATATATATATATATATATATATATATATATATATATATATATATATATATATATATATATATATATATATATATATATATATTTTAAACCTAGAAGGGGTACCACCTCTAGTGCAAGTGTAGGGACCCATAGTCTCGGAGAAGAAAATAAAGAGTACTCAGAGAAGACCTTGTGGATCCTCACTGACTACCTTGTTATTTTCTTCTCTTCTCTAATATATATATATATATATATATATATATATATATATATATATATATATATATATATATATATATATATATATATATATATATATATATATATATGGCTTGGGAACAAGATTGAATGGTCCCCAAGCCAATATGCAATTGAAAACTCCACACCCATGAAGGATTCAAACCCAGACTGCCAGGAGGGCTCTTCATCCCAAAGAGAGGGGAACAGGGGGAGTGGTGCAGGTGAAACAGGCATGAGGAGGGGGAACAGGGGGAGTGGTGCAGGTGAAACAGGGATGAAGAGGGGGAACAGGGGGAGTGGTGCAGGTGAAATAAGGATGAAGAGGGGGAACAGGGGGAGAGGTGCAGGTGAAACTGGGATGAAGAGGGGGGAACAGGAGGAGTGGTGCAGGTGAAACAGGGATGAAGAGGGGGAAGAGGGGAAGAGGTGCAGGTGAAACAGGGATGAAGAGGGGGAACAGGGGGAGTGGTGCAGGTGAAACAGGGATGAAGAGGGGGGAAGAGGGGGAGAGGTGCAGGTGAAAGAAGGATGAAGAGGGGGGAACAGGGGGAGTGGTACAGGTGAAAAAGGGATGAAGTGGGAGTGAAGGAGGTGCAGGAAGGGGGGCAGAGAGTGTTATGTATGAGGGAGGACTATGGGAAGGGCTGGCGGCGGGAGGGAAGACTACCTGATGGGTAAGAAGGGAAGGTGAGTGAACGAAGGGAAGGACTAGCAACAGGAGGGAGAAAAAACAGAGGGAAGGGCGAGAGTGAAAAGCGGCGGAAGGAATGAGAACGAAGGGATGGATCTGCGGCGAGAGGGAAGACGATGGGAAGGGCGGGATGGGATAGGGGCGGGAGTGGGAAGGGCAGAAGGATGGAGGATGAGCAGGTTTATGAGAGGGAGGAAAAGGGAAGGAGAAGGTGCCAGAACGAGAGGAGGGAGTTTGGTAGTAAAATAGGAGAGGGAGTGGGGAGGGTGTTGATAGATGGTTATGATAAATGGATAGATTAATGGAAAATTTGTATAGGTAGATAGATGGATGGATACATTGATTGCTAAATATATATTGACGGATAGACGGATGCATAGATGAGTTGATGGACGGAAGACAGATGACTAGATGGATGGATAGAAAGATGAGTTGATGGACGGATACATGGATAGATAGATGTATATAATGATAAATGATTGGTTTAATAGGAAGATAGATTGATGGATTGACAGATATAAGTAGATAGATAGATGGATACATTGATGGATACATTTGTGCTAGGTGAACAGTCGAATCAGGTTAAAGAATATCTTTCGATTTGCTATTGCGTCACGGGATTCGATCGGGGACCATTAGGATTATATCCATCGAACTCTCTCCATTTAGACGCTAGGCCTCCAGTTTGTGTGTGTGTGTGTGTGTGTGTGTGTGTGTGTGTGTGTGTGTGTGTGTGTGTGTGTGTGTGTGTGTGTGTGTGTGTGTGTGTGTGTGTGTGTGTGTGTATGTGTGTGTGTGTGTGTGTGTGTGTGTGTTTTGTGTGTGTTTGTGTGTGTGTTAGTTAGAGAGAAATAGATGTAGTAGATATAAAAGAGGATAAATACATTTATTTGATAGGCGGCTTCCAAGAGCTAATAACTCGATTCAGCAGATGCATATAGTAAATATAATGATAAAACACACACACACACACATACACACACACACAAACACACACACACACACACACACACACAGAGGCGGGACCAAAGAGTCAGAGCTCAACCCCTGCAAACAGAACCAGGTGAGAATAAACACACACACACACACACACACACACACACACACACACACACACACACAGAGTAGTTGATAATGGACTGTTTTGTGTTCGTATCCATGTGTACTATTGTCCTGACCGACAGACACGTGAAGCTATATGTGTTTATGTGTACCTGTAATTAAACTGACATATGTACGGTAATTATCTGTATGTGTCCATTTTAAAGGTACATATTTGTGAATGTTTATTTATGTAAATTGATTGACATATGTACGTATGCGCGCGTTTAGTGTTACTGTAATTTATATGGTTAACATGCATACGTTTGAATGACATAGTTTCCCATTATTGTCACATTTTTTGTTACTGTTTCGCTGTTCACTCTCACTCTCTGACCCCCGTCGACTAATTGTGCTCACGTGTGTTTGTTCAAGGTACGGTAACCATTGGCTTTATACCCAATAATTTGCAACTATTTGCACACAAACATTTCTAAAGAACATCTATGTTTCTGATAAATATTCTTTTTCCTAACATACAAGTCAATTACACAGTACCTAACCTCAGTCAGAAACACTTTTCTTACTATCTCTCACAACGTCTTTTGCATATATATCCTATCTTAATAAATTTATAATTTAAATTCATAACTGGCAACCTTCTTCCAGCGCCTTAAAGGCCACCAAACATCATTCCTTTCCATTAACCTCTCCCAAATTATCTTATGCACCAATAAACATACTAGGGGGCTTTATAGCTGATTGGACAGCGCTCTCGACTCGTAATCCTAGGGTCAAAGTTCGATCCCCCGGTGATGGCGCAAACGAAAATCAGCAGAGTTTCATTCATTCTGATGCTCCTCTTACCTAGCAGTACATAGGTACTTGGGCATTAGACACCTGTTACGGGCTGCTTCCTGGGTGTGTGTATGTGGAATTTTTTTTTTATTAGCTAGTAAAAACTGATTGATTGACAGTTGAGAGGCGGGCCGAAAGAGCAGAGCTCAACCCTCGCAAGAACAACTAGGTGAACACAACTAGATAAACACTAACTAACCACGATCTCGTATAATCTACTACATTCGCTACCACCCCCCTCCCCCGACCCCCAATTCCCCCCACTCCCTAAATCACTCTACCTAAGTAATTACAAATATAAAACAAATCAATTAATACACCAAAAATACTAACTATAAATAAAGGAACCAAATTTTAAACATACAGCGACTCCAGCGTGGTCTAGTCGGAGGAGAACGTGTTCTCATCTGGATAGATTACGATCGAGCCTGTCGGAACGGTTGTGTAACTGCAGGGCACAAATATTTGTGTGTCCCCTCCTGTAGCTGCCTCTGTTTCGACAGGTTCCCTGGATAGCTGGAATTGGCCTGGCCCTAGGAAAGTGGGGAAGGGGTGAAATCCGTTGGGCCCACGTATGTTTACCTTGGATCCATAGACCAAGGGTAGGTCTAATCACCTGGGATTCGAACCCACGGTGGGAATAAGGGAGGAGATTTGGGGAAGGAGGGACACAAATGGTTCCTGGAACCAAACCTCACATAAATCCGGACACTCACACACATACACACACACACCCTTATCCGAACATTCACAGGGTCACTCACACACACACATCCATAGAATGTGATAAGGGAGACCATCTGAGGGGACACAGATGGCCTCCTGAAACCGCAGA